>NW_028225128.1:0-176788 GCF_056783735.1 Eptatretus burgeri | reverse complement strand
AACACGTCACGTGAGCAGCGTTTCCCTCTTTCCCACTAACACGTCACGTGACCAACGTTTCCATATTCCCCACTAGCACGTCACGTGATCTTCGTTTCCATCTTCCCCACGAACACGTCACGTGACCAGCGTTTCCATCTTCCCCACTAACACGTCACGTGACCAACGTTTCCATCTTCCCCACGAACACGTCACGTGACCAGCGTTTCCATCTTCCCCACGAACACGTCACGTGACCAGCGTTTCCCTCCTCCCCACTAACACGTCACGTGACCATCGTTTCCATATTCCCCGACGAACACGTCACGTGATCATCGTTTCCATCTTCCCCACGAACACGTCACGTGACCAACGTTTCCATCTTCCCCACGAACACGTCACGTGACCATCGTTTCCATATTCCCCGACTTACACGTCACGTGACCAGCGTTTCCCTCCTCCCCACTAACACGTCACGTGACCATCGTTTCCATATTCCCCACTAGCACGTCACGTGACCAACGTTTCCATCTTCCCCACGAACACGTCACGTGACCATCGTTTCCATATTCCCCGACTTACACGTCACGTGACCAGCGTTTCCCTCCTCCCCACTAACACGTCACGTGACCATCGTTTCCATATTCCCCCACCAGCACGTCACGTGATCATCGTTTCCATCTTCCCCACGAACACGTCACGTGACCAACGTTTCCATCTTCCCCACTAACACGTCACGTGACCAACGTTTCCATCTTCCCCACGAAGACGTCACGTGACCAGCGTTTCCATCTTCCCCACTAATACGTCACGTGACCAACGTTTCCAGATTCCCCACTAACACGTCACGTGACCAGCGTTTCCCTCTTTCCCACGAACACGTCACGTGTCCAACGTTTCCATCTTCCGCACTAGCCCGTCACGTGACCATCGTTTCCATCTTCCCCACGAACACGTCACGTGACCAGCGTTTCCATCTTCCCCACGAACACGTCACGTGACCAACGTTTCCATCTTCCCCACTAACACGTCACGTGACCAGCGTTTCCATCTTCCCCACTAACACGTCACGTGACCAACGTTTCCATCTTCCCCACGAACACGTCACGTGACCAGCGTTTCCATCTTCCCCACGAACACGTCACGTGACCAGCGTTTCCATCTTCCCCACTAACACGTCACGTGACCAACGTTTCCATCTTCCCCACGAACACGTCACGTGACCAGCGTTTCCCTCTTCCCCACGAACACGTCACGTGATCATCGTTTCCATCTTCCCCACTAACCCGTCACGTGACCAACGGTTCCATATTCCCCACGAACACGTCACGTGATCATCGTTTCCATCTTCCCCACTAACACGTCACGTGACCAACGTTTCCATATTCCCCACTAACACATCACGTGACCAGCGTTTCCATCTTCCCACTAGCACGTCACGTGACCAGCGTTTCCATATTCCCCACTAACACGTCACGTGATCATCGTTTCCATCTTCCCCACGAACACGTCACGTGACCAGCGTTTCCATCTTCCCCACTAACACGTCACGTGACCAACGTTTCCATCTTCCCCACGAACACGTCACGTGACCAGCGTTTCCATCTTCCCCACTAACACGTCACGTGACCAACGTTTCCATCTTCCCCACGAAGACGTCACGTGACCAGCGTTTCCATCTTCCCCACTAACACGTCACGTGACCAACGTTTCCATATTCCCCACTAACACGTCACGTGACCAACGTTTCCATATTCCCCACTAGCACGTCACGTGACCAGCGTTTCCATCTTCGCCACTAACACGTCACGTGACCAACGTTTCCATCTTCCCCACGAACACGTCACGTGACCAGCGTTTCCATCTTCCCCACGAACACGTCACGTGACCAACGTTTCCATATTCCCCACGAGCACGTCACGTGATCATCGTTTCCATCTTCTCCACTAACACGTCACGTGACCATCGTTTCCATATTCCCCACTAACACGTCACGTGACCAACGTTTCCATATTCCCCACTAACACGTCACGTGACCAGCGTTTCCATCTTCCCCACGAACACGTCACGTGACCAGCGTTTCCATCTTCCCCACTAACACGTCACGTGACCAACGTTTCCATCTTCCCCACGAACACGTCACGTGACCAACGTTTCCATCTTCCCCACGAACACGTCACGTGACCAGCGTTTCCATCTTCCCCACTAACACGTCACGTGACCATCGTTTCCATATTCCCCACTAACACATCACGTGACCAACGTTTCCATATTCCCCACTAACACGTCACGTGACCAGCGTTTCCCTCTTTCCCACTAACACGTCACGTGACCAACGTTTCCATCTTCCCCACGAACACGTCACGTGACCAGCGTTTCCATCTTCCCCACGAACACGTCACGTGACCTACGTTTCCATATTCCCCACTAGCACGTCACGTGATCATCGTTTCCATCTTCCCCACTAACACGTCACGTGACCATCGTTTCCATATTCCCCACTAACACATCACGTGACCAACGTTTCCATATTCCCCACTAACACGTCACGTGAGCAGCGTTTCCCTCTTTCCCACTAACACGTCACGTGACCAACGTTTCCATATTCCCCACTAGCACGTCACGTGATCTTCGTTTCCATCTTCCCCACGAACACGTCACGTGACCAGCGTTTCCATCTTCCCCACTAACACGTCACGTGACCAACGTTTCCATCTTCCCCACGAACACGTCACGTGACCAGCGTTTCCATCTTCCCCACGAACACGTCACGTGACCAGCGTTTCCCTCCTCCCCACTAACACGTCACGTGACCAACGTTTCCATATTCCCCACGAGCACGTCACGTGATCATCGTTTCCATCTTCCCCACGAACACGTCACGTGACCATCGTTTCCATATTCCCCGACGAACACGTCACGTGACCATCGTTTCCATATTCCCCGACGAACACGTCACGTGACCATCGTTTCCATATTCCCCGACGAACACGTCACGTGACCAACGTTTCCATATTCCCCACTAGCACATCACGTGATCATCGTTTCCATCTTCCCCACTAACACGTCACGTGACCATCGTTTCCATATTCCCCGACTAACACGTCACGTGATCATCGTTTCCATCTTCCCCACCAACACGTCACGTGACCAACGTTTCCATATTCCCCACTAGCACGTCACGTGACCAGCGTTTCCATCTTCCCCACTAACACGTCACGTGACCAACGTTTCCATCTTCCCCACGAACACGTCACGTGACCAGCGTTTCCATCTTCCCCACTAACACGTCACGTGACCAACGTTTCCATCTTCCCCACGAACACGTCACGTGACCAACGTTTCCATCTTCCCCACGAACACGTCACGTGACCAACGTTTCCATATTCCCCACTAACACGTCACGTGACCAGCGTTTCCATCTTCCCCACTAACACGTCACGTGACCAACGTTTCCATATTCCCCACTAGCACGTCACGTGACCAGCGTTTCCATCTTCCCCACTAACACGTCACGTGACCAACGTTTCCATCTTCCCCACGAACACGTCACGTGACCAGCGTTTCCATCTTCCCCACTAACACGTCACGTGACCAACGTTTCCATCTTCCCCACGAACACGTCACGTGACCAGCGTTTCCATCTTCCCCACGAACACGTCACGTGACCAGCGTTTCCCTCTTCCCCACTAACACGTCACGTGACCAACGTTTCCATATTCCCCACTAACACGTCACGTGACCAGCGTTTCCATCTTCCCCACGAACACGTCACGTGACCAGCGTTTCCATCTTCCCCACTAACACGTCACGTGACCAACGTTTCCATCTTCCCCACGAACACGTCACGTGACCAGCGTTTCCATCTTCCCCACGAACACGTCACGTGACCAGCGTTTCCATCTTCCCCACTAACACGTCACGTGACCAACGTTTCCATATACCCCACAAACACGTCACGTGACCAACGTTTCCATATTCCCCACTAACACGTCACGTGACCAGCGGTTCCATCTTCCCCACTAACACGTCACGTGACCAACGTTTCCATCTTCCCCACGAACACGTCACGTGACCAGCGTTTCCATCTTCCCCACGAACACGTCACGTGACCAACGTTTCCATCTTCCCCACGAACACGTCACGTGACCAACGTTTCCATATTCCCCACTAACACGTCACGTGACCAGCGTTTCCATTTTCCCCACTAACACGTCACGTGACCAACGTTTCCATATTCCCCACTAACACGTCACGTGACCAGCGTTTCCATCTTCCCCACGAACACGTCACGTGACCAGCGTTTCCATCTTCCCCACTAACACGTCACGTGACCAACGTTTCCATCTTCCCCACGAACACGTCACGTGACCAGCGTTTCCATCTTCCCCACGAACACGTCACGTGACCAGCGTTTCCATCTTCCCCACTAACACGTCACGTGACCAACGTTTCCATATTCCCCACTAACACGTCACGTGACCAACGTTTCCATATTCCCCACTAGCACGTCACGTGACCAGCGTTTCCATCTTCCCCACTAACACGTCACGTGACCAACGTTTCCATCTTCCCCACTAACACGTCACGTGACCAACGTTTCCATCTTCCCCACGAACACGTCACGTGATCAGCGTTTCCATCTTCCCCACTAACACGTCACGTGAGCAGCGTTTCCATCTTCCGGACTAACACGTCACGTGACCAGCGTTTCCATCTTCCCCACTAACACGTCACGTGACCAACGTTTCCATATTCCCCACAAACACGTCACGTGACCAGCGTTTCCCTCTTTCCCACTAACACGTCACGTGACCAACGTTTCCATATTCCCCACCAGCACGTCACGTGATCATCGTTTCCATCTTCCCCACGAACACGTCACGTGACCAGCGTTTCCATCTTCCCCACTAACACGTCACGTGACCAACGTTTCCATCTTCCCCACGAAGACGTCACGTGACCAGCGTTTCCATCTTCCCCACTAATACGTCACGTGACCAACGTTTCCATCTTCCCCACGAACACGTCACGTGACCAGCGTTTCCATCTTCCCCACTAACACGTCACGTGACCAACGTTTCCATCTTCCCCACGAACACGTCACGTGACCAGCGTTTCCATCTTCCCCACTAACACGTCACGTGACCAACGTTTCCATCTTCCCCACAAACACGTCACGTGACCAGCGTTTCCATCTTCCCCACGAACACGTCACGTGACCAGCGTTTCCATCTTCCCCACTAACACGTCACGTGACCAACGTTTCCATATTCCCCACTAACACGTCACGTGACCAGCGTTTCCATCTTCCCCACGAACACGTCACGTGACCAACGTTTCCATCTTCCCCACGAACACGTCACGTGACCAGCGTTTCCATCTTCCCCACTAACACGTCACGTGACCAACGTTTCCATCTTCCCCACGAACACGTCACGTGACCAACGTTTCCATCTTCCCCACTAACACGTCACGTGACCAACGTTTCCATCTTCCCCACTAACACGTCACGTGACCAACGTTTCCATATTCCCCACTAACACGTCACGTGACCAGCGTTTCCATCTTCCCCACGAACACGTCACGTGACCAGCGTTTCCATCTTCCCCACTAACACGTCACGTGACCAACGTTTCCATCTTCCCCACGAACACGTCACGTGACCAGCGTTTCCATCTTCCCCACGAACACGTCACGTGACCAGCGTTTCCATCTTCCCCACTAACACGTCACGTGACCAACGTTTCCATATTCCCCACTAACACGTCACGTGACCAGCGTTTCCATCTTCCCCACTAACACGTCACGTGACCAGCGTTTCCATCTTCCCCACTAACACGTCACGTGACCAACGTTTCCATCTTCCCCACGAACACGTCACGTGACCAGCGTTTCCATCTTCCCCACGAACACGTCACGTGACCAGCGGTTCCATCTTCCCCACTAACACGTCACGTGACCAACGTTTCCATATACCCCACAAACACGTCACGTGACCAACGTTTCCATATTCCCCACTAACACGTCACGTGACCAGCGTTTCCCTCTTTCCCACTAACACGTCACGTGACCAACGTTTCCATCTTCCCCACGAACACGTCACGTGACCAGCGTTTCCATCTTCCCCACGAACACGTCACGTGACCAACGTTTCCATCTTCCCCACGAACACGTCACGTGACCAGCGTTTCCATCTTCCCCACTAACACGTCACGTGATCATCGTTTCCATCTTCCCCACGAACACGTCACGTGACCAACGTTTCCATATTCCCCACTAACACGTCACGTGACCAGCGTTTCCATCTTCCCCACTAACACGTCACGTGACCAGCGTTTCCATCTTCCCCACTAACACGTCACGTGACCAACGTTTCCATCTTCCCCACGAACACGTCACGTGACCAGCGTTTCCATCTTCCCCACGAACACGTCACGTGACCAGCGTTTCCATCTTCCCCACTAACACGTCACGTGACCAACGTTTCCATATTCCCCACTAGCACGTCACGTGACCAACGTTTCCATCTTCCCCACGAACACGTCACGTGACCAGCGTTTCCATCTTCCCCACTAACACGTCACGTGACCAACGTTTCCATCTTCCCCACGAACACGTCACGTGACCAGCGTTTCCATCTTCCCCACGAACACGTCACGTGACCAACGTTTCCATATTCCCCACTAGCACGTCACGTGATCATCGTTTCCATCTTCCCCACTAACACGTCACGTGACCATCGTTTCCATCTTCCCCACGAACACGTCACGTGACCAGCGTTTCCATCTTCCCCACTAACACGTCACGTGACCAGCGTTTCCATCTTCCCCACGAACACGTCACGTGACCAACGTTTCCATATTCCCCACTAACACGTCACGTGACCTTCGTTTCCATCTTCCCCACGAACACGTCACGTGACCAGCGTTTCCATCTTCCCCACTAACACGTCACGTGACCAACGTTTCCATCTTCCCCACGAACACGTCACGTGACCAGCGTTTCCATCTTCCCCACGAACACGTCACGTGACCAGCGTTTCCATCTTCCCCACTAACACGTCACGTGACCATCGTTTCCATATTCCCCGACGAACACGTCACGTGATCATCGTTTCCATCTTCCCCACCAACACGTCACGTGACCAACGTTTCCATATTCCCCACGAACACGTCACGTGACCATCGTTTCCATATTCCCCGACGAACACGTCACGTGATCATCGTTTCCATCTTCCCCACGAACACGTCACGTGACCAACGTTTCCATCTTCCCCACGAACACGTCACGTGACCAGCGTTTCCATCTTCCCCACTAACACGTCACGTGACCATCGTTTCCATATTCCCCGACGAACACGTCACGTGATCATCGTTTCCATCTTCCCCACCAACACGTCACGTGACCAACGTTTCCATATTCCCCACTTGCACGTCACGTGATCATCGTTTCCATCTTCCCCACGAACACGTCACGTGACCAACGTTTCCATCTTCCCCACGAACACGTCACGTGACCAGCGTTTCCATCTTCCCCACTAACACGTCACGTGACCAACGTTTCCATCTTCCCCACGAACACGTCACGTGACCAACGTTTCCATCTTCCCCACGAACACGTCACGTGACCAACGTTTCCATATTCCCCACTAGCACGTCACGTGATCTTCGTTTCCATCTTCCCCACGAACACGTCACGTGACCAACGTTTCCATATTCCCCACTAACACGTCACGTGACCTTCGTTTCCATCTTCCCCACGAACACGTCACGTGACCAGCGTTTCCATCTTCCCCACTAACACGTCACGTGACCAACGTTTCCATCTTCCCCACTAACACGTCACGTGACACGTCACGTGACCAGCGTTTCCATCTTCCCCACGAACACGTCACGTGACCAGCGTTTCCATCTTCCCCACTAACACGTCACGTGACCAACGTTTCCATCTTCCCCACGAACACGTCACGTGACCAGCGTTTCCATCTTCCCCACTAACACGTCACGTGACCAACGTTTCCATCTTCCCCACAAACACGTCACGTGACCAGCGTTTCCATCTTCCCCACGAACACGTCACGTGACCAGCGTTTCCATCTTCCCCACTAACACGTCACGTGACCAACGTTTCCATCTTCCCCACGAACACGTCACGTGACCAGCGTTTCCATCTTCCCCACTAACACGTCACGTGACCAACGTTTCCATCTTCCCCACGAACACGTCACGTGAGCAGCGTTTCCATCTTCCGGACTAACACGTCACGTGACCAACGTTTCCATCTTCCCCACGAACACGTCACGTGACCAGCGTTTCCATCTTCCCCACTAACACGTCACGTGACCAACGTTTCCATCTTCCCCACTAACACGTCACGTGACCAACGTTTCCATATTCCCCACTAGCACGTCACGTGACCAGCGTTTCCATCTTCGCCACTAACACGTCACGTGACCAACGTTTCCATCTTCCCCACGAACACGTCACGTGACCAGCGTTTCCATCTTCCCCACGAACACGTCACGTGACCAGCGTTTCCATCTTCCACACTAACACGTCACGTGACCAACGTTTCCATCTTCCCCACTAACACGTCACGTGACCAGCGTTTCCATCTTCCCCACTAACACGTCACGTGACCAACGTTTCCATCTTCCCCACAAACACGTCACGTGACCAGCGTTTCCATCTTCCCCACGAACACGTCACGTGACCAGCGTTTCCATCTTCCCCACTAACACGTCACGTGACCAACGTTTCCATCTTCCCCACGAACACGTCACGTGACCAGCGTTTCCATCTTCCCCACGAACACGTCACGTGACCAGCGTTTCCATCTTCCCCACTAACACGTCACGTGACCAACGTTTCCATATTCCCCACTAGCACGTCACGTGACCAGCGTTTCCATCTTCCCCACGAACACGTCACGTGACCAGCGTTTCCATCTTCCCCACTAACACGTCACGTGACCAACGTTTCCATCTTCCCCACAAACACGTCACGTGACCAGCGTTTCCATCTTCCCCACGAACACGTCACGTGACCAGCGTTTCCATCTTCCCCACTAACACGTCACGTGACCAACGTTTCCATCTTCCCCACGAACACGTCACGTGATCATCGTTTCCATCTTCCCCACTAACACGTCACGTGACCAACGTTTCCATATTCCCCACTAGCACGTCACGTGACCAGCGTTTCCATCTTCCCCACTAACACGTCACGTGACCAACGTTTCCATATTCCCCACGAGCACGTCACGTGATCATCGTTTCCATCTTCCCCACGAACACGTCACGTGACCAGCGTTTCCATCTTCCCCACTAACACGTCACGTGACCAACGTTTCCATCTTCCCCACGAACACGTCACGTGACCAGCGTTTCCATCTTCCCCACTAACACGTCACGTGACCAACGTTTCCATCTTCCCCACTAACACGTCACGTGACCATCGTTTCCATCTTCCCCACGAACACGTCACGTGACCAGCGTTTCCATCTTCCCCACGAACACGTCACGTGACCAACGTTTCCATCTTCCCCACGAACACGTCACGTGACCAGCGTTTCCATCTTCCCCACGAACACGTCACGTGACCAGCGTTTCCATCTTCCCCACTAACACGTCACGTGACCAACGTTTCCATCTTCCCCACGAACACGTCACGTGACCAGCGTTTCCATATTCCCCACTAGCACGTCACGTGACCAGCGTTTCCATATTCCCCACTAACACGTCACGTGATCATCGTTTCCATCTTCCCCACGAACATGTCACGTGACCAGCGTTTCCATCTTCCCCACTAACACGTCACGTGACCAACGTTTCCATCTTCCCCACGAACACGTCACGTGACCAGCGTTTCCATCTTCCCCACTAACACGTCACGTGACCAACGTTTCCATCTTCCCCACTAACACGTCACGTGACCAACGTTTCCATCTTCCCCACGAACACGTCACGTGACCAGCGTTTCCATCTTCCCCACGAACACGTCACGTGACCAGCGTTTCCATCTTCCCCACTAACACGTCACGTGACCAACGTTTCCATCTTCCCCACGAAGACGTCACGTGACCAGCGTTTCCATCTTCCCCACTAACACGTCACGTGACCAGCGTTTCCCTCTTTCCCACTAACACGTCACGTGACCAACGTTTCCATCTTCCCCACGAACACATCACGTGACCCGCGTTTCCATCTTCCCCACTAACACGTCACGTGACCAATGTTTCCATCTTCCCCACGAACACGTCACGTGACCAACGTTTCCATATTCCCCACTAACACGTCACGTGACCAGCGTTTCCCTCTTTCCCACGAACACGTCACGTGACCAACGTTTCCATATTCCCCACTAGCACGTCACGTGATCTTCGTTTCCATCTTCCCCACGAACACGTCACGTGACCAGCGTTTCCATCTTCCCCACTAACACGTCACGTGACCAACGTTTCCATCTTCCCCACGAACACGTCACGTGACCAGCGTTTCCATCTTACCCACGAACACGTCACGTGACCAACGTTTCCATCTTCCCCACTAACACGTCACGTGACCAACGTTTCCATATTTCCCACTAGCACGTCACGTGATCATCGTTTCCATCTTCCCCACGAACACGTCACGTGACCAGCGGTTCCATCTTCCCCACTAACACGTCACGTGACCAACGTTTCCATATACCCCACAAACACGTCACGTGACCAACGTTTCCATATTCCCCACTAACACGTCACGTGACCAGCGTTTCCCTCTTTCCCACTAACACGTCACGTGACCAACGTTTCCATCTTCCCCACGAACACATCACGTGACCCGCGTTTCCATCTTCCCCACTAACACGTCACGTGACCAACGTTTCCATCTTCCCCACGAACACGTCACGTGACCAACGTTTCCATATTCCCCACTAACACGTCACGTGACCAGCGTTTCCCTCTTTCCCACTAACACGTCACGTGACCAACGTTTCCATATTCCCCACAAGCACGTCACGTGATCTTCGTTTCCATCTTCCCCACGAACACGTCACGTGACCAGCGTTTCCATCTTCCCCACTAACACGTCACGTGACCAACGTTTCCATCTTCCCCACGAACACGTCACGTGACCAACGTTTCCATATTCCCCACTAGCACGTCACGTGATCATCGTTTCCATCTTCCCCACTAACACGTCACGTGACCATCGTTTCCATATTCCCCGACTAACACGTCACGTGATCATCGTTTCCATCTTCCCCACTAACACGTCACGTGACCAACGTTTCCATATTCCCCACTAACACGTCACGTGACCAGCGTTTCCATCTTCCCCACGAACACGTCACGTGACCAGCGTTTCCATCTTCCCCACGAACACGTCACGTGACCAGCGTTTCCATCTTCCCCACGAACACGTCACGTGACCAACGTTTCCATATTCCCCACTAGCACGTCACGTGATCATCGTTTCCATCTTCCCCACTAGCACATCACGTGATCATCGTTTCCATCTTCCCCACTAACACGTCACGTGACCATCGTTTCCATATTCCCCGACTAACGTTTCCCTCTTCCCCACTAACACGTCACGTGACCAACGTTTCCATATTCCCCACTAGCACGTCACGTGATCATCGTTTCCATCTTCCCCACGAACACGTCACGTGACCAGCGTTTCCATCTTCCCACTCACACGTCACGTGACCAACGTTTCCATATTCCCCACTAACACGTCACGTGACCAGCGTTTCCCTCTTTCCCACTAACACGTCACGTGACCAACGTTTCCATATTCCCCACTAGCACATCACGTGATCATCGTTTCCATCTTCCCCACTAACACGTCACGTGATCATCGTTTCCATCTTCCCCACGAACACGTCACGTGATCATCGTTTCCATCTTCCCCACGAACACGTCACGTGACCAGCGTTTCCATCTTCCCCCCTAACACGTCACGTGACCAACGTTTCCATCTTCCCCACGAACACGTCACGTGTCCAACGTTTCCATATTCCCCACGAGCACATCACGTGATCATCGTTTCCATCTTCCCCACCAACACGTCACGTGATCATCGTTTCCATCTTCCCCACGAACACGTCACGTGACCAGCGTTTCCCTCTTCCCCGACTTACACGTCACGTGATCATCGTTTCCTTCATCCCCACTAACACGTCACGTGATCATCGTTTCCATATTCCCCACCAACACGTTCCGCCAACTTTGTTTGAATCGCTCCCACAAGGTCCCAAACGATTCGGCTCCACAGTTCCCCCGAAATCGTTTCCTTCACTCATTTTGTCTCCAATAGTTTATCTTCAAAATCCCAACGGTCACTTCCAACATCCTGAGGAGCTTCAGAGTTGTTACTGAGGGTGAAATGAGCATCAGAATCCAAGGTCGACGACTCTCAGATCAAGGTGTGACGTCACGGGCGAAATCGTAAATCAACCCTCTCTCACCTTTTTCATCCACACTGTGATTGGCAAGCTGCCAATCCTTGTTGTGAGATGAAGCCGCCGTGGAGAGAACACCAAACCAGCTTGTTTCACTCACTCGTTCACTCTTGCCGGCCTTATCTCAGCGCTCGGATATCAAGCCATCACGTCCTGCGCCATGGAGACCACGCCCCCTCCCTATCCCCCCACGTGTCTCATTCACATCCTGCGCCATGGTGACCACGCCTCCTCCCATTCACCCCCCCCACGTGTCTCAGTGACGTCCCGCGCCATGGCGACCACGCCTCCTCCCATTCTATTGACGTCCCACGTTTTGGTGACCACGCCCCCTCCCATTTCCCTCCCCACGTGTCTCATTCACGTCCTGCGTCATGGTGACCACGCCCCCTCTCTATCCCCCCCGCGTGTCTCATTGACATCCGCGTCATGGTGACCACGCCCCCTCTTCCCCCCCACGTGTCTCATTCACGTCCCGCGTCATGGTGACCACGCCCCCTCCCAATCCCCCCCCAGTCGACGAAGGATCTTTTCTAGTTTATTCTCTGCATATTTCACCTTCGTTTACGATTTATTAATCAAATGACGTCATATTGTACTTCACAAACATTCTGCTCTGTTCACCCGATCGTTTGCGTGAGCTCGTCTTCCATCTGCCGAGAAGTCAGCTCACCACAACCTTCACCAGACAACTTCTTCTTCTTCTTCTTCTTCTTCCTCTTCTTCGTCTTCTTCTTCAAAGGGCACGATTATTCCACGGTTTTGTGGGCGTGGACGGTGGGGGGAAGCTTGGTTCAAGGCTTTCACGAACCGGCTGGCCAGGCCTGACGTTCGCCTCAGGTTCGGGCAAGAATTTAGAATTTGGCCAGGGTGCCGGAGATAGCTCGCCTACTCTTCGCGAGTAGGAAACGGTGGTGTGTTTAACGTGCACCAACTCATGTCAGCAGATGGGACGCCCGGCTTAAAGGCGGCACACACCCTGCCCGTGAAAGGCCGGGATGATGGATGGTTCATGGCTGGTGCAGGATTCGAACATGGGCTCGACAGCTTCGAGGCAGCGATCACGTGGTTATCTGTTTGTGTGTTTTCAGCACCACCCCGAGGTGGGAAGGCACCTTTGTGCTCCAAATACCTGTGACGTCATGAGCATTCCAGAGTGACCTTCAAAATGAAGGTAAGCATGCTCATGCTACAGGTAGGGAGATAACCAGAGAGGCTTCAAAATGAAGGTCCCTGGTTCGAGTTTGAACATGCCAGCAGTTTCAATCACGTGATCGCAATAAAATGAGGAAAAACACTTTTTTTTTCTGAAAGTAATTTCTCGAGGCGGGGGGGGGGGAACAAAGACCCCATGTTGCCCAGATGTTCGTGCGGGATGAAGGTTACCTATTAAGGGTTAACACCTCTCCCACAACCTGTTCGTTTTTACATTTGTTACGAGATACTCGTTAAACCGTTACGGTAGTTATCAAAAAAGCGCCGTCACCTCAACGTTTGAGTAGTTTTAACAAACGGGTGTAAATTAATAAAACGTTAAACACTATTTGTCTTTTCAAACGCATCCTCATGACGTCACGATTACGTCACAATGAAGAAGAAGAAGAAGAAGAAGAAGAAGAAGCGTCAATTTGAAGCAAATTGTTGTGTTCGTGAAGATTTCCTTTCATCCACTAAAACATGGTGAGTTCGGAGTCTCGGTTTAATTAAGTTTACTTGGTTCGGGTCGTCACATGACCCGCCACGACCTCCACGTTCCTCCATTCCCATGGAACCTCCACCAGCGGCCTCCTCTCCGTGAGGTACTTGTTGTTGATTTATTTATATATATATTGAGTCCTTTGTTCTCGGATCTTCGTTGTTTTGTTCGTTGTAAACACTTTGATTATTTCGTGAATTCGCGATTCCTTGTAACGAGCTCAAATGAGCTCAGATCCTCGTCCTCTCAATGATGACGTCATAAAAACGAATATGACGTCATTGTGATGCATCAGGATTGCGATCAACTATCTGTGCTAATTGCCCGGCTTTATTCGCGCAAACAAAATTCAAACGGCTTTCCTAGTTTCGGAGATAATGGTTCCATTGGCGGCGATATTATGACGTCAACATTTTTTTCTAGGAAGAATTTCCAAATTCGGAGATGGTTCCTGTCTGCGCGTGGGCTTTCTGCATATACGTAGCAAGTTTCACGAAGATCCGATGAAAACTCTGGGTTGTGAAACAAAAAAATAGGAATGACGTCATAAAAATTGATATGACGTCATAGTGATGATGTATCATATGTGCGGTAATTCATCTCTGCTAATGCCCCGTTCGATTCCCGCAAACATAATTCAAAAAGCTCGCCTAGTTTCGGAGATAATTTTTTCTCCGATTTTTATTAGCGGAGATATTTTGACGTCATAACTTTTTTTTCTCGGAGGAATTTTGAAAATCGGAGATGGTTACTGTCTGCGCAGGGTATTTTTCCATATACATGCCAAGTTTCAGGAAGTTTCGATGAAATCTGTAGGATGTGAAACAAAAAAGTTCACAAGAAGAAGAAGAAGATGAAGAAGAACAACGTGAGTAAGACGAAGATCCTCCGTGAGATCCAAAAAAGTTTGTTTGTTGTTGTTGTTGTTGTTTATCGCCGCACGTGCACTTCCTTCCACTTCTTGTAAATGTGAAACAATATTACTAGTGCAAGCATTATTTATTATCTCAATGTTGACCAATCGTGTGCTCACAAATGAAGGCACGTGATTTCCGTTGACCAATGAGCATTGAGCGATGGGGATTTCCAGGTCCCTTGGAGAGGAAACCCTGAAAACGTTTCCTGATTCGGGATTCGAACCTTTTCGCGATATTTATCGATTCCGAGGCGACATTTATGGAGCCAAAAACGATATATAGCACCACGACGTGTCAGAACAATTGTGGACGGATTCGGACCAAACTTGGTGCATGAGTCGGGTAGGTGACGAGAACAAGGCGATTCGATTTTGTTTCAGGTCCGAATCCAGATCCGGCCTATCAGTGGGACACAAAAGGTGGGCTGTTCCACCGGTGGGATGCATGCGCTCGACCGAGTGTCCTCTTTCTGAACCTCCAGTTTTAAGGTAACTTACCTTCATCGTGACGTCGAGCTTGAAACCGTTCTTCAAATTAAGTGCGCACCGGAACTTATGGACCACTCTTCCACCCCGATCAACTCATTTCGGGTAAAGAGGACCCATCCAATAACTACGCACGGGGCCACTACACCGTTGGAAGGGACATCGTGGACCCGGTTGAAGACCGCATCCGTAAGCGGGTATACCGGAAAGAATCGTTTCTTCCAAATAACCTCTGAATGTTTTATTTATCTCATCTCGACTTGGAGGGACTTTATGGCCTCCTGTTGGTCCAGCAGTGATAGGCGCGTCCACAGGAGGTTTAAGGAACCTTCTGCACACACGAACACCATCGCTGTACCAATAGGAAGTCCACTTGCAGGTCCTGTCGTTGTTACTGAATAAATCTTCTCAAAACCAATATCTGTGATCCACTTCCTGAACCCCAGGTGGACCAGTGCACAAGCATGCAGGGTTTCCTGATCTTCCACTCCTTCGGGGGAGGCACGGGTTCGGGCTTTTCCTACTTATGGAGCGTCTATCCATCGACTACGGCAAAAAGCCCAAGCTGGAGTTCACCGTGCCCCCGGCACCTCAAATGTCTACCACTGTGGTCGAGCCGTACAACTCCATTCTGATGACCCACACCACGCTGGAGCATGCCGATTGCTCCTTCATGGTGGACAACGAGGCCATCGATGATATGTCGTCGCAACTTGGACATCGAGCGTCCGACCTACGCAAACCTGAACCGCCTCATGGCTCAGGTCGTCTCGTCCGTCACCGCCTCGTTACGCTTCGATGGCTCACTCAATGTCGATCTGAACGAGATCCAGACGAACCTGGTGCCCTACCCATGGGTCCACTTCCCATTGACCACTTTCGCACCGATTATTTCCTCTGAGAAGGCCTTTCACGAGCAGCTGTCGGTGTCCGACATCACCAACGCGTGTTTCGAGCCCGTCAATCAGATGGTGAATTGCGACCCTCTGCACGGCAAGTACATGGCGTGATGCATGCTGTACCGTGGAGACGTCTCCCCTAAGGACGTGAACGCCGCCATCGCGACCATCAAAACCATAGTCGAATGGTGTCCTACTTCCTTTAAGGTACGTCCGTAGGTAAGCCATTAGGGTCCTGTTAGAAAATGGCACCTGTGCCGTTGTGCTCACTTGCCAACCATCGCTTCTCCTATTCCCAGGTCGGCATAAATGACCAGCCTCCGACCGTGGTGCCTGGAGGTGATCTCGCCAAGGTCCAGCGGGCCGTGTGCATGTTCAGCAATACGACGGCCATTGCGGAAGCCTGGGCACGACTCGATCATAAGTTCGACCTGATGTACGCCAAACGTGCCTTTGTTGGGATCTTACCATGTACTTCACCCTCTGTAGGTATTTGAGTGAATGGTAATATGATTAATATTGTTACGGAAATGGCCCTTATTGGACTACTAAATATAGGATTAGCTCAGATCCCCCATTAAATGCATGTATAGATAGGTTGTATGGTAAAATGGACGTTACATGTGTGTCGGGAGGTGAAAGAGGCTGTTTTGTTTGCTGAGCGGTGGTGGTGGAACAAGGGCCCCCTCTTCTTCCTCCCCTCTATGGACGATAGACCCCGTCCAGTCGGCTGGAAGGGTGTGGCCAAGGGGAGGAGGTGGAGCTAAAGGGAGGAGTTGGTCGGCAGTCGCTCTCGAGAGGGTGGTCGTGTTTCGAAGCGAGCGAACGTAAGAGAGGCGGCCTGCACGTCGAATCGGCGATCGACTCCAAGGAAAGAAGGCCAATCTCTCGCAGTCCAGGTTCAAGTTCCAAATATGATCGAGACTCAGCTCTTGAGTACCAGCACCGAGTGCAGATGGGTTACGCTATTCGACGCCGAGTGGGTCACGATGAGGAAATCACAATCAGAAAGTGTTCATACTTGTTCGTGGCTGCTATACTTTTGGAGATATCAGGGGAAAAGTGTCCAATTTTGGTGTCTGAAAATCATGTTGTTTGCACATGCATGGTAGGGTGCCATTTAGAAATGAAATGACCAATCGTTTTGGCTTTTATACATGATGCAAAATTGATATCATCGCGTGCGGTATGAACAGCTGAGTTAAAAAAAGTGCTCAAATGTTGTTGTACGATCGAAAATAAGCAAGTCGGAGCCAAAATTTAAACAAGTGTTTTTGGTAGCTTTAGATGTTTTTTGGTCCTTTTTAGTACCTTCAGATGTTTTTTGGTCCGTTTTTGGGACCTTTAGATGTTTTTGGTACCTTTAGATGTTTTTTGGTCTGTTTTGGGAACCTTTAGATGTTTTTGGTCTGTTTTTGGTACCTTTAGATGTTTTTTGGTGCTGTTTGTGGTACCTTAAGATGTTTTTTGGTGCTGTTTGTGGTACCTTAAGATGTTTTTTGGTGCTGTTTGTGGTACCTTTAGATGTTTTTTGGTCTGTTTGTGGTACCTTTAGATGTTTTTTGGTCTGTTTGTGGTACCTTTAGATGTTTTTTGGTCTGTTTTTGGTACCTTTAGATGTTTTTTGGTCTGTTTGTGGTACCTTTAGATGTTTTTTCGTGTTTGTGGTACCTTTTGATGTTTTTTGGTCCTTTTTGGTACCTTTATATATTTTTTGGTACCTTTAGATGTTTTTTGGTGCCATTAGATGTTTTTCGTCCTTTTTGGTACCTTTACATGTTTTTTGTCGTTTTTGGTACCTTCAGATGTTTTTTGGGACCTTAAGATGTTTTTTGGTCCCTTTAGATTTTTTTTGGTACCTATAGATGTTTTTTTGGTCCTTTTTGGTACCTTTAGATGTTTTTGGTACCTTTAGATGTTTTTTGGTCTGTTTTTGGTACCTTTAGATGTTTTTTGGTGCTGTTTGTGGTACCTTAAGATGTTTTTTGGTCTGTTTGTGGTACCTTTAGATGTTTTTTGGTCTGTTTGTGGTACCTTTAGATGTTTTTTCATCTGTTTGTGGTACCTTGAGATGTTTTTTGGTCCGTTTTTGGTACCTTTAGATGTTTTTTGGTGCTGTTTTGGTACTTTGTTCCCCAGAAAATGGCGTCACACTGCAGAGAAAGTAGTTAACTGTACATACTGTGAATTGCAGAACTGTACTTTACAACATAGTGCTGTAAAGCATTGTTTGGTACTTTGTGATACTTTTTATTTTGTGGGTCTTTATTTATTTTTGTGGCTCTTTCACAAGCCTTGAGTGTATACAAAAAAAAAAAAAAGTAAAACCTTCCCCATTTAATTTTCCACTACACCTGCTGTAATACTCCTCTTACCTGTCCATCCTTTGTTGTCTTTCCTGGTGGTCACTGCAGTTTTAATCCCGATTTATCTGCCTTGTTAAACTGCTTATCAGAAGACATCGCGAGGTCGAGTCTGTTCATTCCTGATACGTGAAACACCCCGCAACCCATGCCAACAGAAAACAGATGTTTTTTGGAACAGCATCCACATTTTCCATCCCATCATCAAGTAACCGTGTTTAAACATTCTCCATGGGGAGGGGCTCCTGTGGTGAAAGTTTCGTGCCAATCGCTCAAGCTGTTGTGGAGAAAACGAATAAAGGTAAAAAAAAAAGTGATGGCCTCTCCCGACATGGTCGAGGGCGGTTGTGGACAACTATTACTAGTTTATACCTGTTGTTGTTTTGTATTTCCCTTCTTCTGTAACACCAAAATCCACCTCCTTTTGAGAACTTCAGAACTACGGAACCCGACTCGTCCATGCTCACTCCCAAGACCGGACCGTGGTGTTTAGGTTCAACAGAACAATGCATTGGTCGGAGGTTCAGAGCACTACCAACAACTCTTGTGAAGTACTGGAAATTACGGAGCATTGCATTTATTTCCATGGGCTTCAAAAGGGTACAGCAGATGAAAGTAGTAACAAAGAAAGAAAAACAATTGGTAAATGGTTAGAATACCCCGACAATCAGACGAAGAATGGTTTACGGGGTACGTTGAGTCATGCTCGCGAGTCATGCCTTTGGTGGTGAGATCAGCTCTCAACTGGAATGCAGCTCAACCAGGTGAGCCATGATCGAGTCGACCCTTTTGATGACGTGTGAAAGGTCAACCACAAAGGTTCCTTCCTGCGCAAGTGATACCCTCAACGTCAGTGATTCGAAATAATTGTTGAGAAAACGAAGCTGTGAAATGTTTGCGTCGCTCCAAATTTATGGATTGGTAAAGGTTGTTTAAATGTTACTTTTATAAGGTACACCGACCCAGATCTCCACGTGGCTGACTTGCTATACCCAAACCAGATCTCCAGTTGTCCACTTACTCCCTCCATCCCCGAATCCCCACTTCTTCAAATCGTTAACTGCTCACATACCAATCACAATTGGATCTATAATTCCCCACCGACCCAGATCCCCAACTTTCCACCGATCAACACAGATTCCGAGTTGCCCACTTCCCAGCACCATCAATATCCCGTTTCCCACCTTCCAATCTTACCCTGATCCTTAGTTTCCCACCTAATCCAGAAACATCTCCCGACACGGACAGACAGCACACTCATGTGGATTTGAACTCATTTCCTTTTGAAAATGTTGCGAAAAATTTTCTCCTTCAACTCTTTTTCCTTCGTGCTCGGATTTTTGGCATCTCCGGACGCTGATGATCGTTGCGCGTCGCTGGTCGCTCCCAGAGGCATGACCTTTGTGGGTAGAGTTTCACTCTCACCAGATACTCCCACAAACAAGACCTTAGCTGGTGGAGTTGCACTGTCACCGGTCACTCCCAGAGGCACAACCTTAGTGGGTGGAGTTGCACCTTCATCAGCTACTCCCACAAACAGGACCTTATCTGGTGAAGTTGCAGTCTCACTGGTCGCTCCCAGAGACATGACCTTAGCACGTGGGCTTGCACACTCACCGGTCGCTCTCATGGCGGAGACCTTAGTGAGGAGCGTTGCACTCCTACTGCTCGCTCTCAGAGGTATGACCTTAGCTCGTGGGGTTGCACACTCACCGGTCGCTTCTAGGGGCATGACCTTAGTGGGTGGAGTTGCACACTCACCGGTCGCTTCCAGGGGCATGACCTTAGCGGGTGGAGTTGCAGTCTCACTGGTCGCTTCCAGGGGCATGACCTTAGCGGGTGGAGTTGCAGTCTCACTGGTCGCTCTCAGGGGCATGACCTTAGCGGGTGGAGTTGCAGTCGCACTGGTCGCTTCCAGGGGCATGACCTTAGCGGGTGGAGTTGCAGTCTCACTGGTCGCTCCCAGGGGCCTGACCTTTGCGGGTGAAGTTGCAGTCTCACTGGTCGCTCCCAAAGACATGACCTTCGCTCGTGGGGTTGCACGCTCACCGGTCGCTCTCAGGGGAAAGACCTTAGTGAGGAGTGTTGCACTCTTACCGCTCGCTCTCAGGGGCATGACCTTAGCGGGTGGAGTTGCAGTCTCACTGGTCGCTCCCAGAGGCATGACCTTCGCTCGTGGGGTTGCACGCTCACCGGTCGCTCTAATGGGGAAGACCTTAGTGAGGAGTGTTGCACTCTTACTGCTCGCTCTCAGGGGCCTGACCTTAGCGGGTGGAGTTGCAGTCTCACTGGTCGCTCCCAGAAGCATGACCTTAGCTCGTGGGGTTGCACCGGTCGCTCTCAGGGGAAAGACCTTAGTGAGGAGTGTTGCACTCTTACCGCTCGCTCTCAGGGGCATGACCTTAGCGGGTGGAGTTGCACTCTCACCGGTCGCTTCCAGGGGCATGACCTTAGTGGGTGGAGTTGCACTCTCACCGGTCGCTTCCAGGGGCATGACCTTAGCGGGTGGAGTTGCAGTCTCACTGGTCGCTTCCAGGGGCATGACCTTAGCGGGTGGAGTTGCAGTCTCACTGGTCGCTCCCAGGGGCCTGACCTTAGCGGGTGGAGTTGCAGTCTCACTGGTCGCTCCCAGAAGCATGACCTTAGTGAGGAGTGTTGCACGCTCACCGGTCGCTCTCAGGGGCATGACCTTAGCGGGTGGAGTTGCACTCTTACCGCTCGCTCTCAGGGGCATGACCTTAGCGGGTGGAGTTGCACTCTCACCGGTCGCTTCCAGGGGCATGACCTTAGTGGGTGGAGTTGCACTCTCACCGGTCGCTTCCAGGGCCATGACCTTAGCGGGTGGAGTTGCAGTCTCACTGCTTGCTTCCAGGGGCATGACCTTAGCGGGTGGAGTTGCAGTCTCATTGGTCGCTCCCAGGGGCTTGACCTTTGCGGGTGGAGTTGCAGTCTTACTGGTTGCTCCCAGGGGCATGACCTTAGCAGGTGGAGTTGCAGTCTCACTGGTTGCTCCCAGGGGCATGACCTTAGCGGGTGGAGTTGCAGTCTCACTGGTCGCTTCCAGGGGCATGACCTTAGCGGGTGGAGTTGCAGTCTCACTGGTCGCTTCCAGGGGCATGACCTTAGCGGGTGGAGTTGCAGTCTCACTGGTCGCTCCCAGGGGCCTGACCTTAGCGGGTGGAGTTGCAGTCTCACTGGTCGCTCCCAGAAGCATGACCTTAGCTCGTGGGGTTGCACGCTCACCGGTCGCTCTCAGGGGAAAGACCTTAGTGAGGAGTGTTGCACTCTTACCGCTCGCTCTCAGGGGCATGACCTTAGCGGGTGGAGTTGCACTCTCACCGGTCGCTTCCAGGGGCATGACCTTAGTGGGTGGAGTTGCACTCTCACCGGTCGCTTCCAGGGCCATGACCTTAGCGGGTGGAGTTGCAGTCTCACTGCTCGCTTCCAGGGGCATGACCTTAGCGGGTGGAGTTGCAGTCTCACTGGTCGCTCCCAGGGGCATGACCTTTGCGGGTGGAGTTGCAGTCTCACTGGTTGCTCCCAGGGGCATGACCTTAGCAGGTGGAGTTGCAGTCTCACTGGTTGCTCCCAGGGGCATGACCTTAGCGGGTGGAGTTGCAGTCTCACTGGTCGCTTCCAGGGGCATGACCTTAGCGGGTGGAGTTGCAGTCTCACTGGTCGCTCCCAGGGGCATGACCTTAGCGGGTGGAGTTGCAGTCTCACTGGTCGCTTCCAGGGGCATGACCTTAGCGGGTGGAGTTGCAGTCTCACTGGTCGCTCCCAGGGGCATGACCTTCGCGGGTGGAGTTGCAGTCTCACTGGTCGCTTCCAGGGGCATGACCTTAGCGGGTGGAGTTGCAGTCTCACTGGTTGCTCCCAGAGACATGACCTTCGCTCGTGGGGTTGCACGCTCACCGGTCACTCTCATGGGGAAGACCTTCGTGAGGAGTGTTGCACTCTTACCGCTCGCTCTCAGGGGCAGGACCTTAGCGGGTGGAGTTGCAGTCTCACTGGTCGCTCCCAGAGGCATGACCTTAGCTCGTGGGGTTGCACGCTCACCGGTCGCTCTCAGGGGAAAGACCTTAGTGAGGAGTGTTGCACTCTTACCGCTCGCCCTCAGGGGCATGACCTTAGCGGGTGGAGTTGCACTCTCAATGGTCGCTTCCAGAGGCATGACCTTTACGAGTTGATTTGCACTCTCACTGATCGCTCCTGGAGGCACAATCTTAATGGGCAGAGATTCATTCTCACAGGTCACTCCCAGAGGAACGATCTTCACGGGTGGGGATGCACTCTCACTGCCGCGGCTGCTCTGAGAGTCCAAAGAACATTCGTCCGAAACTCCGCTGATGGTGCGAATCCAACCATTCATTTCATCCTGTAAGGACAAGCAAGAGAGTAATGGATGAATGGACAAAGAGATTTCATTGTTTAAATCATTATAAATAATTTGTGCAATTTTTGAAAAGTCAACACTGATCAATACTCGAGGTAAATGTGTAAAGGTTGTGGATGATCTTTTGATGATGTGAACAGAACATATTGTGTACAAACCTGTTGTTAACCACAGTCGTGCAGAATACCTACCCTGTGTTCTCTTCAATGCACAGAACACAATGTGTACAAATCACATTGTGAACAAATAAATAATGTGTACAAATAAACAATGTGTTCAAATAAACAATGTGTACAAATAAACAATGTGTACAAATAAACAATGTGTACAAATAAACAATGTGTACAAATAAACAATGTGTACAAATAAACAATGTGTACAAATAAACAATGTGTACAAATAAACAATGTGTACAAATCACTTGTGCACAAATCACTTGTGCACAAATAAACAATGTGTACAAATAAACAATGTACAAATAAATAATGTGTACAAATAAATAATGTGTACATTTAAGCAATGTGTACAAATCACTTGTGTACAAATCACTTGTGTACAAATTAACAATGTGTACAAATAAATAATGTGTTCAAATAAACAATGTGCACAAATCACTTGTGTCCAAATAAATAATGTGTACAAGTAAATAATGTGTACAAATAAACAATGTGTTCAAATCACTTGTGTACAAATCACATTGTGTACAAATAAATAATGTGTACAAATAAACGTGTTCAATTAAATAATGTGGACAAATAAACAATGTGTACAAATCACTTGTGTACAAATCACATTGTGTACAAATAAATAATGTGTACAAATAAATAATGCGTACAAATAAACAATGAGTACAAATCACTTGTGTACAAATCATTTGTGCACAAATAAATAATTTGTACAAATAAACAATGTGTACAAATCACTTGTGCACAAATAAACAATGTGTACAAATAAACAATGTGTTCAAATCACTTGTGTACAAATCACATTGTGTACAAATAAATAATGTGTACAAATAAACAATGTGTACAAATCACTTGTGCACAAATAAACAATGTGTACAAATAAACAATGTGTTCAAATCACTTGTGTACAAATCACATTGTGTACAAATAAATAATGTGTACAAATAAACAATGTGTACAAATCACTTGTGCACAAATAAATAATGTGTACAAATAAACAATGTGTTCAAATCACTTGTGTACAAATCACATTGTGTACAAATAAATAATGTGTACAAATAAACAATGTGTACAAATCACTTGTGTACAAATAAATAATGTGTACAAATAAACAATGTGTTCAAATCACTTGTGTACAAATCACATTGTGTACAAATAAATAATGTGTACAAATAAACAATGTGTACAAATCACTTGTGTACAAATAAATAATGTGTACAAATAAACAATGTGTTCAAATCACTTGTGTACAAATCACATTGTGTACAAATAAATAATGTGTACAAATAAACAATGTGTACAAATCACTTGTGTACAAATAAATAATGTGTACAAATAAACAATGTGTTCAAATCACTTGTGTACAAATCACATTGTGTACAAATAAATAATGTGTACAAATAAACAATGTGTACAAATCACTTGTGTACAAATAAATAATGTGTACAAATAAACAATGTGTTCAAATCACTTGTGTACAAATCACATTGTGTACAAATAAATAATGTGTACAAATAAACAATGTGTACAAATCACTTGTGTACAAATAAATAATGTGTACAAATAAACAATGTGTTCAAATCACTTGTGTACAAATCACATTGTGTACAAATAAATAATGTGTACAAATAAACAATGTGCACAAATCACTTGTGTACAAATAAATAATGTGTACAAATAAACAATGTATTAAAATCACTTGTGTACAAATCACATTGTGTACAAATAAATAATGTGTACAAATAAACGTGTTCAATTAAATAATGTGGACAAATAAACAATGTGTACAAATCACTTGTGTACAAATCACATTGTGTACAAATAAATAATGTGTACAAATAAACAATGTGTACAAATAAATAATGTGTACAAATAAACAATGTGTTCAAATCACTTGTGTACAAATCACATTGTGTACAAATAAATAATGTGTGCAAATAAACAATGTGTACAAATCACGTGTACAAATCACATTGTGTACAAATCACATTGTGTACAAATCACATTGTGTACAAATAAATAATGTGTACAAATAAACAATGTGTACAAATAAATAATGTGTACAAACAAACAATGTGTACAAATAAACAATGTGTACAAATCACTTGTGTGCAAATAAATAATGTGTACAAATAAACAATGTGTACAAATCACTTGTGTACAAATAAATAATGTGTACAAATAAACAATGTGTTCAAATCACTTGTGTACAAATCACATTGTGTACAAATAAATAATGTGTACAAATAAACAATGTGTACAAATCACTTGTGTACAAATAAATAATGTGTACAAATAAACAATGTGTTCAAATCACTTGTGTACAAATCACATTGTGTACAAATAAATAATGTGTACAAATAAACAATGTGTACAAATCACTTGTGCACAGATAAATAATGTGAACAAATAAACAATGTGTACAAATAAATAATGTGTACAAATAAACAATGTGTACAAATCACTTGTGTACAAATAAAGAATGTGTACAAATAAACAATGTGTACAAATAGACAATGTGTACAAATCACTTGTGTACAAAAAAACAATATGTACAAATAAATAATGTGTACAAATAAACAATGTGTACAAATAAACAATGTGTACAAATAAACAATGTGTCCAAATAAACAACATGTACAAATAAATAATGTGTGCAAATAAACAATGTGTACAAATCACGTGTACAAATCACATTGTGTACAAATAAATAATGTGTACAAATAAACAATGTGTACAAATCACTTGCGTACAAATCACTTGTGTACAAATAAATAATGTGTACAAATAAACAATGTGTACAAATCACTTGTGTACAAAAAAACAATATGTACAAATAAATAATGTGTACAAATAAACAATGTGTACAAATAAACAATGTGTACAAATCACTTATGTATAAATAAACAATGTGGACAAATAAATAATGTGTACAAATAAACAATGTGTACAAATAAATAATGCGTACAAAGAAACAATGTGTACAAATAAACAATGTGTACAAATAAACAATGTGTACAAATAAATAATGTGTACAAATAAACAATGTGTACAAATAAATAATGCGTACAAAGAAACAATGTGTACAAATAAACAATGTGTACAAATCACTTGTGTACAAATAAACAATGTGGACAAATAAATAATGTGTACAACTAAACAATGTGTTCAAATCACTTGTGTTCAAATAAATAATGTGTACAATTAAATAATGTGTACAAATAAACAATGTGTCCAAATAAACAACATGTACAAATAAATAATGTGTACAAATAAACAATGTGTACAAATCACTTGTGTTCAAATAAATAATGTGTACATGTGTACAATTAAATAATGTGTACAAATAAACAATGTGTCCAAATAAACAACATGTACAAATAAATAATGTGTACAAATAAACAATGTGTACAAATCACTTGTGTTCAAATAAATAATGTGTACAATTAAATAATGTGTACAAATAAACAATGTGTCCAAATAAACAACATGTACAAATAAATAATGTGTACAAATAAACAACATGTACAAATAAATAATGTGTACAAATAAACAATGTGTCCAAATAAACAACATGTACAAATAAATAATGTGTACAAATAAACAATGTGTACAAATCACTTGTGTACAAATCACTTGTGTACAAACAAACAATGTGTACAAATAAACAACATGTACAAATAAATAATGTGTACAAATAAACAACATGTACAAATAAATAATGTGTACAATTAAATAATGTGTACAAATAAACAATGTGTCCAAATAAACAACATGTACAAATAAATAATGTGTACAAATAAACAATGTGTACAAATCACTTGTGTTCAAATAAATAATGTGTACAATTAAATAATGTGTACAAATAAACAATGTGTCCAAATAAACAACATGTACAAATAAATAATGTGTACAAATAAACAACATGTACAAATAAATAATGTGTACAAATAAACAATGTGTCCAAATAAACAACATGTACAAATAAATAATGTGTACAAATAAACAATGTGTACAAATCACTTGTGTACAAATCACTTGTGTACAAACAAACAATGTGTACAAATAAATAATGTGTACAAATAAACAATGAGTACAAATCACTTGTGGACAAATGGACGATGGTTAGTTTGGATGGCGTTTGTCTTCGGACGTGTCCGGGCAGGGTTTGTCTCTGGACGTGTCCTGGTGGTGTTTATGTCCAGAAGGGAGTTTGTCTCCGGACATGCCCGAGCGGTGTTTGTCTCTGTACGTGCCCGAGCGGTGTTTGTCTCCGGACAGCTTGGCTCCGTCCGGGCGGTGTTTGTCTACGGACAGCTTGGCTCCGTCCGGGCGGTGTTTGTCTCCGGACAGCTTGGCCCCGGACGCATCCGGGCGGTATTTATGTCTGGACGGGAGTTTGTCTTCAGACTTGTCTGGACAGGAGTTTGTCTCCGGGCCATGTTTATAGTATGATCGGTAAAAAATGGATTTCAGACATTATTTTGTTTCAATCTTCACTGTTCGTCTATGCAGATTCATTTTGATGAGACGGAATGAATTGTAATTAATGCTACACCTCACGTCTGCCTTCCCTTCCTCTCACCTCATGCTACCTTCCCTGCCTTCACCCCTCCTCGCTCCCACTCCCTCCTCTCTCCTTTCCCCTCCTCTTCTCCTCCCACCTCTTCGCTCTCCCCGCTCTCTCCCTCTTTCTCTCCCTCCCCCCTTTGGTATTACTGTCAGCGAAGCGACGGGTGGCATTTGCAAGTCGATAAATAAATAAACAATCTTTCAATCCCCTCCTTTCTTTCTGCTGTTGTTACCTCCAACACTGTCTGTCTGTCTGTTTGTATGTCTGTGAGCCGGATATCTCAAAACGTTTTGGACGAGTTGTGACAAAACTTGGTGGGTGAGTTGGTCAGGTGACCAAGTCATAATAAATTGTGTGTAGTTTTGTATCCCCGATCAGTGGGACACAAAACGTAAACATTTCAGGCTGCCAGAGGTATGTGCTCTTCCAAGTACTGTCCTACTTTTCCTTCTGTTACGTCCTGATCCATTCTGTGTTCTCGCTCCTCCACGAGCCGAGACACCACACATAAAAACCCCTTTAAACCGCCGCTTTGGGGATGTTACAGTCACAGCAAATTATATTATTTATTCAAGTCGTGCCAGGCGCAGTGTTGGGAGATACTGGTGAGGAACCAGTCAGGTACTTACATCATCCTTGGCTTGAAACAAGTATTCGTTCCCATCACGAGGCCTGCGACAAATGACTTGGAAATCAAGAAGCATCAGATCTGGTGGAAACGTCAGAGCCAACAGCCTTTGAAAGCCAAAAGCCTTTGTAACATTTACATTGAAGAGTTCACCCACCGGAGCCTGAAAACGTGCCTCCTCTTATTGTAGTCCGAAGCAACCTCACCGATGGCTTGGATCAGACATACGGGGTACTCGTCGTGGTACCTGGTCCCTGCACGGACATTCGTCTCGTCCTTGTAGAAAGCCAGGTCCTCACCGTACAGGACGCAGTACACCGTCTGCCATGACCTGGACACAGTCAAAAGCACATGATGCCTCTGCGGTAGTAAGTTAGCAACAGTAACTTAGCAACAGCAAGTTCGCAGAGGTAAGCAGCAGCAATTTCACAACAGTAAGATAGCAGTAATAGGTTAGCAATAATAAGTTAGCAGCAGTAAGTTAGCAGAACGTTAGCAGTTGTAAATTAACTGGAGAAATTCAAAGTTTTATCTGCAATAAGCAAAATGAAAAGTTTTTGAAATGAACATTCAACGAAGCCACCCGAAGAGTCATAGTTGTGGCTTTCATGACATCATCAGCAAGGTGTGTACGTGTGTGTGTGTATACGTGTGTGTGTGGGGGCAGGTAGGCGGGGGATAATAACAGTAATTTTATTTATTTTTTTGCTGAAATTTGTCGGTCATCACGTCTGATACACCAGCCAAAGGACTAGTGCGTTGGAGTGAAGAGCTCACCGACTAAACATTTTCTTCTTGTGGGCGACCCTTTCATGCTTCCGGTTCAAAAAGCCTTCCTTCCTGTACCCAAGGCCAGCTCGGGGGACGGAGTTGTGCGGATGCTGGTCCGGTGAGGCCATCGCAGAGCCATCTTGCACTCCCTGTTTGTACTCATCAATTTCTGTTGCATCGGGGCCCTGCAGGAAAGATCCGTTCAGATGATTAAAAGTTATTTAAAAAAAAAAAAACAATTCCAGTTCAGACGTAGAGGCTGAAACTGTGACGGACACACGATGCATCGGGTGTTCTACTCAATGGCGACATGAGTGTCCCCGGAAAGTCTTGTTGCATTGACTCCAAGCTACAGCGGATGTCATCGAGCAACTTGCTGTGTGATGAAACATTGTAAAGTGTTGAGAGCCGCAAAGTGACATCTCCACGCCAACGGACCCAGTGAAATGGCAACAAAAGATTTTTTTTTAATTGTCTCATAACAACAAACAAACAAACAAACAAACAAACATGGTGCCAGTTTCACTTGATGCACCGGAAATGCTCCAAGGTTTTCAGGATCCACTTCACGTAATCTTTAAGTTTTCCTGAAACATGCTCGAAGTGGTCGATGCCATTTACATTTGGGTTTTAGGTGGAGTCCAGCTCTCCAGGAGGTGACTTCATGTTATTGGCGTCCATCGACAGGAGAGGTCTCGTCCCAAAGTCCGCTTCTCGTCCACCACAGGCAGCTTGGTCGACTGTTCGTTTTCTATCCCCTCACTTCTAACCTTGCTCTTCCCTCCATTCACCCACAGTGTTATTTATTTGGTGATGGTGGCAACTGACCCTGGTGAACTCCTGGTCGGAGACCGCTCCCCTCTGAGTGTCTTGCTGCAAAGGTGCTCGTTCATCTTTCTCCCTGGTGAAAGAACCACACAGACAAAACGGGGACAAAGGAACACAGTTCAAAGATCCAGGATCTATTCAAAGGAACTGATTGCGAGTGTTATCAGCCCGGACCCGAATTCAAACCCTAACATAAACCCAAATCCTAACCCTACAATTTTTGCGGATGTTCTCCATGCTCCACACTATGTGTTGGCTTTCAAATCCAACAATGTCCAAGAGAAACGTGACATTCGGTGGTCGTATCACTCACCATCAGGGACACGCATGTTCGATAACATGCACTAATCACGGCCATTGCATGAGCAGCACCGACAAGACCAATCTGATTTTACGTAAGTCGTTGAACTTACACCGCAGGTGAACTTAAACGTCACAGTGATCTCCGAAAAATTACACCCAACGATGGATCGGCAGATAAATATTCCAAAAGCAACCGGAATCCCTCATTAGGTAATGCTAACCTGTTATATCAATCACTGAGACCTGTAAACAACCTGCTGAGGATTCCTGGTGCCATTAGCACATTGATCTCACGATGAAATGAGGATGAAATGCAGGCTAAGCAAAGTTTACGCATGTTCTCATCTCCCAAACCTCCCTCCCAACTTAGTCCACAACTACCCCTGCAGTTTCCCAGCAGTTAATACCCCCCAACTCAGCCCTTAAGTACCCCGACACCTCAACTATTTCCCAACCGTTATTATCCCCCGTTTGAACTATCCGCACACCGCAGCCCTTTCTCAACTCAGCCCCAAATCAGTTTTATCCCATTTAAATGTGACTTGGAACTTCACGTGGGGAAGGATGTGGATGCTGACACTGAAACGATGTGGTTGGTCGAGGACCACAAGACCGGGCCCACCGTTGTTTCAGACCCTCGAGTTTGGCCAGGCGGTATTCACTCTCGGCGCAAGCTTCCTCGGCCCGCCGACAGCGCTTCGCCTCCTCTTCTTGCTCTTCCTGTTTTCGAAGCTCAAGCATCTCCAACTGGTGGATGGGAAATTTACCGCACAAATCCGATGACACTTCTCATGATCACAAGTTACACAGTTGGAGGCAGAGTGTGCAGTGTGCAACTACATCCATTCTACGATTACAAGTCAGGCTACGATATGTCGTAAACACATCGCATCCTCCATAAGTACACAGTCTTGACAGGTCTGACCATGGTAAGCACGTTGAGAGCGGTGAACCGGTCCTCCCAGATGGAGGAAGACTTTTCAAACTCCTTGTGATGCTTCAGCAGTTGTTCGACCTCATCCACACTCGAGCCCAAGGCCTGGCTCGCCAAGTACACCTCTTGGTCTCCCAGCCAGGCATCGGCCACCGAGCAGTCACGTGCAAACTGCTCCGCCTCAATCCCTGTGGCGGGTACACACGGCGCACACGGGTGAGCCAGGGATTTCACGTAAAATTTTTGCAGAAAGCAGTTTTTACAAAAGTAAAAATAATCATTTGACAACTCGATTGCCTTTTTTATCCCAATTACTTTTGTTGATATTGTTATGTGAGAAGAGGGTGGGGAGATCCATAGCTAAATGATGCGGGGAATAGCTTGGTTGGTGTGCTCGAGTAGGGTGGAATTACACCTGTATTAGGGATCTATTAGGGGTAAGTCGTGTGTACGATGTGCACTGATGGGGGAAGTGATTGAAACAACAGAGCAGAATCGAGTAAGCTTGTATTTTATAAAACCTGCTGTACAGGTGAGGCCAGGGTGAGTTGTACATTTATCATTCCGGTCTTGTGTATTTATCATCCTGTTCCTGTTGTGTATTTATCATCCTGTGCATCCTTATCCCCATTTTCATTTACTAGTACGTGCCCGTAAAATATATATATATATATATATATATATATATATATATATATATATATATATATATATATATATATATATATATATATATATATATATTCAAACCGCGAGCAAGAAACAACAAAACTCACAGGCCGTTTCTTCGCTCTCGCGTGCCCGTACGTGCGTGGCTGGGAAGTTCGCATATTATTCGCAGTTACGATTATTCGCAATTTAGTTTCAATGCCCAAATATTCAATTAGCGCCAACGTATTTTGCCTTTTCGCAATGTCATTGCAAGGAAAAACAAAAAGAGAAGAGAAGAGGGGAAAAAAATTACTTCCTGGTTCGGAGCATACCAGCTCACTCTGATGTTACCGAAATTTATGCACCGTCTAATATGAAAACGATCATAACTTGGGGCATTGTGTTTATCGATAAATGCGCATAAGAAATCGAGAAATTATTAGAATACACGAAGTCATCATTATCCGGAAGTCCGTACGTTGTAACCCGTAATGGGGAACGCGGCTGAGTTTCCCTTCCCCCATCGGCCACTCCCACGCAACAACGTGTCTTGTCATTGGTTGGTAAATAAATGGCCATAACTTGGGAAGCACTTGTCCGATTAATATCAAACCTTGAAAAGGCACATCCTCAGGTCCCCAGCAATATATCTGGCAAGTTTCAATTAGATCGGACCAGTGGTTGTCGAGAAACAGCGGTCACAGACACACACAGACACACACACACACACACACACACACACACACACACACACACACACACACACACACACACACACACACACACACACACACACACACACACAGACACACACAGACAGACACACACACACACAGACACACACACACACACACACACACACACACACACACACACACACACACACACACACACACACACACACACACACACATTTCTGGAATTATAGATGGATAATAAATATTTTAATAATGAGAAACATCTTCCCACCTTTTGCCTTCGTCCAAGAGCACGAGACAAAACCTCCTGGCAGACGGGGAGATTGGAGTATCGAACGCTCGGCAGATCGAGACGCATGATGGATTGAGACGCTGGATCAAGACGTGCGGCCTACAAGAACACTTGCCATCCTCGTGTAAAGGCTGTTTGAATGTCTCTTGTTCAGAGTCTCTCCACGGACGTGCACTCCACAATGGAGGTTAACACCATCTGCTCTCAAAACCGCTTGATCCACTCTGTTTCTCCATCCTCTCGCTCAGGAGGTCAAAACCAATCTGCTCTCACAGCCAACCGAGAGGAGGTGGGCTTGTTGTTGCCTGTGGAACGTACGACGACGTCAACTGGAACGCATGTGCACGACGACCTCAGCTGCAGCATTAATTATCCTTCAGCTCCAATGATAGTCTTTATTGTGTCCAGATGGGGACTAATAAGTGATTTATTTTATTGAATAATGTATCGAACGAATAAGTGATTCATGACGTTTGGACTCGTGACAGGGGGGATGGTTTTGATGTGGAATGGAAGGGAGGGGAGAGGTTTTCGATGGAGGAACGAAGTTTCCACGGGAGTTACGGGGTTGGAAAGCGAACGCGGCGAGGGACCGGCAATGGATGGGCAGCTGAAGCCAAATAAGGATCAAAAGATGGATTTATAGATGGAAGAGAGATTTAACATTCGAACTCACGACACGTCTCCCTCCCAAAATATCCCTCGACACAAAAGGTAGGATATCATTCTCACATAAATTCGAGAAATATCTGTCTGGGGAAAATCCTGCATGTCTCGAATGCATACGGGGGGGAGGGGTCTTTTCCAGAACCACAACAACATTTAAAAGTACTAAAAGAGTGCTCAATATTTATTTCATAAACAAAGGATCCATTGTACGGGTTTACAAAATACTGAACAATGAAAATCAATCGACGATGGTTTGGAAACACAAGTTCTTCACTTACTGAGATTTAGCCAATTCATTCGCTCCATCCACTTGCTCATCACGTCTTCCCGCTTGTCCATCAACCGCTCAAGCTTGGCCATTATCTGAGCAGACACGTCAGAGGGCGCGTCACACAAAGAGCAACTATTTAACACCTTCAATGCAATCATTTCACAAACTTCGACAGACATCACATTGCTGTGCATCGATCCCAAACAAAAATCGACCTCGACCAATGAGAAACGCTCATCGAAATGAGCGACCAATGAGAAACGAAACAGGTGACATTTTAAACACCTCAATGAAAACGTAACGTGTACAACAATCGGCTTTGTATAAACTTTCAAGGTTGGCGGATCAAATACATTGCGGGTATCGTGGCTAATCTGATGTGATGTGATTTGATTTGATGTGGTGAGCCAGCAACACGGGACCTTTTCAGGTGACAATCCTCATCTCGCACACACGACATACTGTGAAGGATTAGATGGTGGCGGGATTCGCACCCCACTCTTGACAGCCAAATGTTGAAGATTCGGCGTCACTTCACAGCACCGCCGTCTCCGGGGTTATAACGCCGGCTGGCTCGGCACAGGCCTCGGGTTACGCGCCTCAGATCACGATACCAAAATACACCTGTGCCTTGCCAGTTGGGGAAATAGACCCCGGCTACAGACTGGGTTTGTCAGAGACCGAGCGGAGTCTACCAGTCCGTAACCATTTTGGTTTTAAATACAAATCGAGCGAATAGTTCTTCAGCATGGCACGAATAAACTCAAAGCGGCAACTTTCATATGAATCAGCCAGATTTATTGGGGACACATCGGGGACAACGACACACGCAAAACATTCACGAACGTTATAATTAATCTATAACCTGTTCTTAACTTGGGAGCTACGGATTACGGGTTTCGAAGGGAACCCAAGCGAGATAAACCTTAGACAACATGCAGACAAGACACAGAGTACTTGGTGATGCCTCATGGACGAGGGGAAAGTGTCAAAGGCACGAATGCGGCACGTGACAAGCCGATGTCAATGGATTCGAGCACCCAGCTCGAGCAAGCAGCGTGGCCAAATGGGGCTTGTACTCCTTCTTCCGGCACCGCTTACGCACCAGCGTCAGCGCGTTAAGCCCCTGTAAGGTCGACGGCATAAGAGCGAAAGATCCACGGTGTGCTCCAGCTGGCTTTTCACAAGGTCCAGCATACAAATCCAGGCCTGGCCTGCTCACCAGACTAGGCCAAATCGGGGTGTTACGCTCCGCCGGCGGATCGATGGGATTACAAGACGTGTCGAGCCGTGCAGTGAGTTGGGACAGTCAGAGGCTCCGTCACTGGACACCGGATGAACCTGTCGATGACCTCCTCATAAAAGTCGATCGCCGACTCCCCTCATGCAGTTCCTCCTGCCTTCCTGGGGCTCGCTCTTCTCACGAAAGCCAATCCCAGACCCGACTCTAGCAGCCTCTCATCCAGCAGAAGGCAGACTGACCTCATGCAGTTCCACCTTGCCTTCCCGGCGCTCGCTCCTTTTCACGAAAGCCGATCGCAAAAACCCTCATGCAGTCCCTCTTACTCCCGATCGCCCGACCCGACGATCAGGCAGTTCCACCCTTGCCTTTCCGGCGCTCGCTCTCCTGGACACTCCCCCGGGGACCCGTGATTGGTCCATCGCTCGAGTTTGCAGCTGCCCTCCACCAATCGCTGCCGACACGTCTCGCCGACCGACACTCTCAGAGCGCTGGGTGGGGCTAGTTCGGAGAGGGGAAGGAAAAATAAGGAAGGCACCTCCCGGTCCACCACCACTGTACGAACACTGGACAGCCGGCTTCACCTCCCGACACACATGCAACGTCCAATTACCGAACAACCTGACTAAACATGCATTTAAGGGGGAATCTGGGCTAATCCTATATTTAATAACACACCAAGGGCCATTTCCGCAACAATACTTCATGGTGCCCTGAACTCTGCCGTCTCCCGGGGTTTCTGCGCAAGCGCACAGTTAGCCTTCCTCGGGTATTACGTCATTTCGAACGTCTCGTATTGACCAACATTAAACCAACCGATCGATTCTTCAATGGGAAAATCGATTCGCTCGAAAAGACAACAAAATTCCAAAGAAGTTTAAAAAAAAAAAAAAACAACTGAAGGGTTCGGCATACAGGTGTGATGACTATTTGGAACTGAAGCGGGAAAACTGCTGAATGGAGGTGGTGAGGAGAACATAAAAAAAATTACCAATCACAAAAGGGCAATGCTGTCACGTGCACGGCAAATGCTCCAGGTCCCAGGAGGTGTGAAGGTGTAAGAGTAATCACTGTCGATTGTCTTCTCTCTGTTGGCTCCGTTGGGGCGGGACTTTGTAGTCACACACGTGAGGTCACATGTCAATCATTTCAGAGCAGATAAGCCTGTGTTAAGTTAATTAGTCTCCCCTCCACCCATTATCTTTTTGGGTTAACCCCACCACACCCTACCCCACCCCAGTGTGGGCTTCACAAGACTTCTGCGTCACAGAAACCTTGGAGCAAAAAAGCTTGACCATTGAGAAGGAGGAGAGATTTCTGCAGAGGACAGAGGTGTCGAAGCTGAGAGTGCTTCTGGTGTTCTATCTATGTGAGAAGGAAAATAAATGAAGAAACCAGAAGAGGAACAAGGGACATCGGTGAAAAGGGACAGAAGGCATGTCTGCATTGGTTGGACAATGTGCCAAGGACCGAGGAGGGAACGTGCTCGGGCGGGTCTGTGATATGGAGGTGAGTTTGGAGGAGCAGACCAAAATTGAGGTGGAAGGAGATGGTGCAGAGGGATGTGAGGGAGGTTGTGGCAACAAGACAGGGTGCTCAGGATCAAGGGGTGTGCAGAGGCCGACCCCACAACAATGCTGGATTCATTTGGACTATTCACCTATTCGTAGTCCTCCAACCCTGGGCCACATGCTGATGGTCAACCAGACTCAGTGGTGTTGAGGTTGGAGGGTCCACTCTGAGTCTTGGAGTTTGGTGGATCAAACCCTGGCCGAGTCATACCAGACTTTTAAAATGGTGCGTGCCGCTTCCACACCTGACACTCAGCACTTGGAGAATAGAGCACGGACACTCATGCTGGGACTCGGTCGCAAAAACTCAGTTCGGATCCGAATCGCTCATCTTGGCAAAATTTTTACCAGGTCCGGATCGGCTCGGAACTCGGATAAGTTTTAAATTTATTTATTTATGAACATGATCGAGGTTCGTGGAAGAGCTCGAATCAAGCGTACGTAGAATCACTTTAGAAATTAAATTAATAATTCCAGTATCCGGATCCGGATCTCGATGTTCATCAAAATCGAATCACTCCGTCCTCGTCACACACCCAACCTGTCCACCGAGTTTCGTAAGAATCCGTCCATTTTGTTTTGAGATATCCTGTTCACAGACAAACAAACAAACAAACAAACAAACAGGGGTGAAAACATAATGTGGCGTCACGGCCCAACTAACGTCGAGCTCGTTGCGGTGAGAGGTCAAAATCCCGCGATGTACCGAACGGTTTAAACTGCTGTGGAGACGTTCTGAATTATAGCGGACTGCGTGAGTGTGGTTGTGAGGAGGCACACGAGAACCTTGGCTCTCGTTAAAACCAACGGGTTTATTCCCCGAAACACAAACAAACAAGATGAATACCACGAATGACCCCGACGTTGAATGAAAGCCGATGACCAAATGATGTTGATACTTGGGCAGCCGATGCGTGACGGTTTAAACGGTGAAGACAGACTGACCACGTGCCTGGGCGTGGCCGAACTCTATGATTGACAGGAGCTCTGAAGCGCTCGAGCTGTGATTGGTCACTGATCTCGTGGACGGTCTGACGACCAATCACAGCAATGACGTAAATGTGAGGAGGATGAGGAGGAGAAAACAATTTTGAAAACCCCTCCTATTGACAAGAGTCAAACGTCGGGGTAATAAAAAAATAACCAGGGAATGGTGGAATGGCGATGGAGGAGACGATCTGAGCTCCACCGCTCAGGAGGCGATAAAACGCTCCGTCCCTCGCTCTTGCACCGTCTCCCAGCACCCCCGGTAGATGTTTACATTGGGGTTATACGTGCAACTCCTTCATCCAAATCCCTAATTAATTATTACCACGCACCATCCCCCGTATGCTGCACATTCAAACGAGATGATGTTGAAGCTGACGTGTCCCTACTTGTTACATCGAGACGGCTAACTACTCGTACACGGACCATGCGACTCCATACATTTATATCTATTCTGAGGGAATGTCTAACCCTCCTTCCTCCCCCCAACAAACGTAACAATCACCTTGGTCCACCATCGGTAGCGGAGGTAATGAATGTAACAACATTCTCACTCGAATTGAAAAAACATTTTTGACCTAATGATGCGAGAGGCATGCACCTCCTCCCACCTCGTCAGAAGCGTAATGATTGTTGGAGAGAAGACATTGTCCCAGTTCGATGACAGCCATGAAGTTGTCCTCGCGAGCATCAATTTCAGCCTTCGTGTCGTAGTGACTTTTCACTGCCAACTGCCCGTCCCTGACGATTCGAGACAATGACAATTAACCGTTGTTACGGACCAAATGGCAAAGAACAAAGTGTCATTTTTTCTTTGTTTTTTTGAAAAAAAAAATAAAAGAACAACAAGGTCATGGGCACAACCAGTTAGCGCATCGAGTGAAGGATTCAACCGGCTTTTCATGACGCACGACTCGTGCAGCATCAGGACGGCGCTCGGCATACAAACACTCCGTACCTCGGTTTCTCCTGCGTATCGATCTCTCGGCCAATCTCCTCCATCCACAGCATGACATCTCGCACCATGCCGAAGAAGCGGAACTTGTCCGCCGCGTCGTCCAAGCTCCTTCGCCTGTTTCCGCACGACTCCCGCAGAGCACGCCAGGCTTCCAGCACCTCCATCTCTTGGCGCCGCACGTCGTCGGTCCCCTCACCCACCGAGCCGGCTTTCAGCTTGGTGGCCACTTCTTGAAGCTGTGAAATCTGCGGGTTGGTGGTTAGTGAGCCAGCTGGCGGTTTACTCGAGGAAGTATTTTGTGTGCGAAAGGAAGTCCAAAATTTCATAAATCCTGGCAAACGTGTATGCCATGGAGGAGCTGGGGAGACTCGGAGGGCTGATTAGGGCAGTGGACGTGAGACCAGTGGAGACGCGATAAAACTCAGACCACCAACCTGCCTGCAACAGGCCTTGTGTCTCAGCTTAATCGAGGAGGAATTAAATAATGCTGAGCTTCAGAAAGAGATTTTCCTGGAGAGGAAGATGTGATGCTGGGGTTCCAACCGACAGCGGAGAGCAGTTCTCCATTGGGCTCAAGACGAAATCCTTGTAGGCCGTGAGTCGTTCAGATTTTTCAATGAATGATTCAGATTGACGGAGGATACTCAATCTGCTGTTGGCTTTGGAGGACAGGCTTGCTATTCGGTCAGTCCGGGAGAGGTTTGGGTCGATGGTGAGGCCGAGAAGTTCAGGAGACAAAACCTCTTCCAGGTTTCTGACCGTGGAAATATATCACTGGGATCGCTTGATTATTCTTCGAGAGCAACTGGGTGACAGTGCCAGATTTTCCAGGATTGAAAGACAAGTTTCGTTTGCCATGACAATCCTTATTATTTGTTTATATTCCATGACTTCCTGACATGGCCTTGATTTCACGACTACAACTGTAAGTAAGCTTCTGAGCCTGTCATTCATGGGACATGTTTTTGCGTCATTTTTTTGTACGTGAGTGATGTTTGCTGACATCCGGGCCAATGGGAGGCATTCATAGGAGGACAGACTGAAGGGAACAGAAGTCGAGCAGGATTTGAGAACCAAGGCACCGATGCCACCTTGATCTGCAGCCGATGATGAGTCCAGACCGGACAGAACTTTCTCCACCTTCTCTTTCTCTCGAGTGCAGCAGATCGTGTGCATGAGGGGTACGTTGGAGACGGAGTGGGATGGGTTGTCATGGGTACGGAATGAGGAGGCAAACACTCGGGTTACTTCGTATCATGTTGAGAAAAATTCATCAAAGTGTGCGGAGAAGAACCAAAAAATGACTAAATGATTACTCCACCTGGAGATGCAAAGCTTGAAGATCGTTCTCGAAGGCACGATGTCGGTGCTGCAGATCTTTCACTGTGCTGACGTCACGGCCGAGTTCATTGGGCAGGCTTTCGAGTTTCTTGCGTATGTTCGCCAGGAGGAGGCGAGAGTCGTGCTCGAAGCGGCGGTGACCTTGCGACATCGACAGCGACTGAGTGTGCGAGTCCATGAACTGCAGTAGATTGGCCCAGGATTTGTTGAGAGCATCTTTCCATGCGGCAATCTCGGCAGAGTGAGGGTTCCCCGTCGATATCAAGGGGTCCATGATGCTCAACAGGCTGTTGATGCGTTCTTGTCCGACAGTGGCCGTGTCTCGAGCAACCTTGCGGAAATGCTCGAGCAGCATCTGCAATACAAAAATAAATGATTAAGAAGGAAGCCAAACACGTCACATGTTGTCCGCCGTTCGCATAGACCGACTGAGCCGGGGGTATAAGACCCACACAAATTACCGAAACGGTGTTTAAGTTTACGACACTGCGTTCAATGAATCACCATTTACAATTCCTCAAGGATCAGCCCAATGAAACCTGGACCTGGTGGTGGAAGGCGCAGGAGGCCAAAAGGGGTAAAGACGTTCTATATCATTAAAATGGGATTTATTGAAAAAGGAATATGGGGATAAGGGTGGATGGACAAGACGCGATAAATAAGCGGTCGACAGACGAAAATATGAATGATGGAACACGCAATCTTATTAACCAAAGCTTAACCCGTTAATGGCTCCCTGATAGCGACCACAAGCTTGTTGGAGCAAGTCTGAAGTTGCAGTTTAAATCCGCGAGAATGGGTCCATCCCAACCTCAGCTGGATGTTGGCAAGCTCAAGGATGAGAGCATAGCTGAGGAGTTTGGGAACAGGCTGAGTGGAGATTTGGGGGATCCTGAAGAGTTGGAGCACAATGTTCAAGCCAGTGTCAGAAAGCTGGGTCTCCGACGAAGGTCATGGGTCTTGCAGCAGGACAATGACCCTAAACGCACTTCAAAAAGCACCAAGGAATGGTTCAAAACAAAACGCTGGACTGTTCTGAAGTGGCCAGCAATGAGTCCAGATGTAAATCCCATTGAACACCTGTGGGGAGATCTGAAAACAGCAGTTGGGAGAAGGTACCCTTCAAATCTGGGAGAACTGGACCAGTTTGGACAAGAAGAGTGGGACATCCTGCCAGTAGAGAGGTGGAGGAAGCACATTCATGACGACAGGAAGAGCTTGACTGCAGTGTTTTTGTCCAAAGGCCGTGATACCAAACATTAAGTCGAGGGTGTTAATAATTTTATCAATGCCATTTATTTTTATTTTCTGATTTAAAAGGATTTATTAAATTCTGAATTTAAAAAAAACAAAGGTTCTGTAATATTATCAGTGTCATAAAGAATTGTGGAGACAAAATACTTTTGTCAATTTCAACTTCTTTTTAGAGAAAATTGACAGTCATCTGAAAAATGTGCAAGGGTGACAATACGTTTGGCCACAACAGTCGATGGATTGGATACTGGGGAGGATGTCGGAGAGATGAAGCTGTGATGCATCGTTTGGGAATGTCAAAATCTCTGACATTGAATTCGCAGATGATGCAGTCATCTTTGTGGCGATGGTGGATCTCCTTTTGGGGGCCCTCGAGGTGCTGAGTGAGGAGTCGGAGCCGCTGGGATTACGGGTTTCCTGGGTCAAAACTACGATCCAGGCTTTCATTGACATCTTGGATGTTGCTGTCCTATCTGTACGTGTTTGTGGTGAGGATGTTGAGGTCGTGGAGAGATTCACTTACCTTGGCAGTGATATTCATGTCTCTGCTGGCTGCGAGTCAGAGGTCAATAGACGTCTGGGTCGGGTCTTGGGAGTCATGGATTCACTGGATCATGGGGTGTGGTGCTGTCGGTACCTCGGCAAGAGGAAGAAAGTCCAAGTATTTAAGTCCTAGGTGCTTCCAGTCTTACTCTACGGATGTGAGACTTGGACTCTGACCAGGGATCTGACATAGAGACTTCACTCCTTTAGTACCAAGTCTCTTCAGAGAATCCTTGGCTATCGCTGGTCAGACTTTGTGTCCAAGGAGTGTTTGCTGAGAGAGACTCAAATGAGATTTGTTTCCTGCATCGTCCGTGAGTGTCAGCTGTGGCTGTATGGACATGTGGCTCGTTTTCCTGACACTGATCATGCTCATCAGATTCTCTCAGCGAGGGAGCCTCGTGAGTGGAGGAGGCCGACGGGCCGACCAAGTGCCTCATGGTTGCAGCGGCTTGATCAGCATCTCAAGGAGATGGGGATTGGCCAGGGATCTGCCTGGGCGGTGGCCAGACGGAGGCCCCTGGAGTACCGGCGGAAAGTGGACGCAGCGACGTGTTGCTCCGGCGCACGCTCACACACCTGACCTGACCTGATACCGGACTCGTACTTCGAAGGGGGAACAGACGACGACTTTAGGCTGGTGCGAGCTGGTTGTAGCTGTAGCTTGAGACAAATTGTGGCTCAGGGCCCGAAGAATGGTGACGAGGAGGCCAGGAGAGAAGATGGTGACCAAGCAGAGGAAAGGACAGAGATGTTCCTTCTTTCAAGGTCCAGCTTCAACTGCATCTGCTTTATAATGGACACTCACGACCGACTCAGTGTACGTTTTACAATATGTGTTACTTTCAGACAAATAGCTCATACAGGGCGAAAACCTGAGCTCCTCGATCACATGATAAATCCTAAAGCCTTATCACAATTGAGATTTGGACCCCCCCTCTTACCCCACCTCTGACAAGTACAGTAACAGCAGTCAGGCATTCAATGAGGGACAGCAGGAAGTTTCACTGACCGCAATGTCTTCCTTCTCCTCATCTGGCACATCAGAGCAGTGAGCAACAACCTCACGTTCTATTATCCATTGCTCCAGCTCGTCCAGCTCATGTTTCACCTGGAACAGTTTGACTTGATCCTCAAGATGTCCGAAGCGCTTCTTAGCCCGGTCCTTGAGTCTTGTGTACAGCTTGTCTGCCTGCGACTGTCGCCGTCCAATTGACTCGCTGGATAAAAACGATGCAAAACGACAGGTGAGACGGCAATCAAGATAACATGCAGCATGACTCGGACAGATAGTGGAGGGCTTTATAATTTGTTCAGTGTGCCGGTGATAACTCGCCACCTCATCATGAAAGACACCGTGGGAGCTTTAACCTCCCCCGACTAATGCAAGCACACTGTTCTTCCCTTCTGGCTTCTCGTCCTTCCGATGGACGGTCCACTCATTGATGCTTCTCCCTGCCTGTGAAACACCAGACCCAAGGTGACAGTTTTATATCGCTGGGTCAGGATTCAAACCCAGGTGAGACAGCTCAAAGACAAGTCCACATACCTCCAGGCTATCCTGCCAGTCTCGGTCTGTCGTATAGACAGAAAAAAGTGAAATCCGGTCAATAGAACCAGTAAACAAGGACTCAAGGGTGAAAAGTTCGACTTTGAGCGAGGAATCACAAAAACTCGCTCCGACCGTGATGGCATTTCACGAGCGTTTTTTTTTTTTTTTACTAAATCACCAAATAAATCACCTTTTTGGACGAAACCTCGAACAGAAACCATAAGGAGAACACGACCGGCATTCGCAAACGAGACAAGAACCGATGAAACCCACCGCAGAAAGTGAAACGTCGTGACACGTTCCATCGAATGCCATCCATTTCCTCGACACCAAAGACCTACCGAGGAGGAAGGTCGGTTCACCCACCTCTCAGGATGTCCGGAGGAACGAAGTGCGCGGCTCGTCTCCGACAAACGGCGCATCACGTCCGCATAGTCCTCCAGGGAATCCTCCAAGACCCGGTGCATCTTCAGGGTGGCGACAGCACTCTGCTCGTCCTGCGTCAGGAGAAAAGCACCAGCAGCCGGTGTACCGCACCGACACGGACAAAGACCCCGAGGATCTCTAAAAGTATCCCGGGTCCTCGTTTCGATGGAAACATGAGCTCGCAGGTCGAATTATCATTGACAAGTGTTAGTAGAGATATAAACTGGTGGAACGGACCGGTTCGGCCCACAAGCCCCCCACCTCAACCTTCTCTGTCGACCTCATGTACACCTCTTGCTCCTTCATCCAAGCCTCGGCCTCCGCCACGTCCACGTGGTACTGCTGTGCTTTGAGTGCTTCCTCCAGACGACGCTGCCGGTGATCCATCTCGCTTCTCAGTCGTTCCCAAAGTTCCCACAGCTTCAGCAATCTGGTGCGAATCCCTTCAACATCCGCTCCGTCGTGCGCAGCCACCTCCTTCGCTCGGCCCGCGAGGTATGCCAAACGTGCCTCGTGGTCCTGGATATCCTTCAGGAGGTTCTGCTCACCTCGGACACGGGTTGTCCTCCGTTCAGACATCATAACTGTGGCATTTTCCCGAGAGATGGAGTTAACTCACGACGATCTGATGGAGCAATGCTTCACGAGAAGTGGTGCACGTGAGGACCTTGTTCAAACTACGTGTGAGAAGGTTTTACTTGGGCAGACACGAGTGTGTTCCTTATTAAGTTAAAAGTCACACTTGTTGATTCGTCATCAGGATGAACCCAGTTATGAACTGTGTCATTACAGGATGGTAGGACAGGGTCAAAATGTTTTACCCCCAAAGTGAAGATCCAGAACCCAAAAGCAAGACACGAGACTTATACCCCAAAGACATCAGGGAGCACTTACCTCCCGGTACAATGCACAGCACTATCTGGAAAGTAAATAATTGAAGGACTGACGTGCGTGACGACATTCCCTAATGCAGGAACGTCCTTCATGGATGAGGGAATGATCCTTTTGGCCTCTCCCTCGTACCGCGAACAAACTTCCCCTTCGGCGGCACTCGCATGTTAAAGCCAAACAATCAGGTACCTGGTATCTCTGAATCAGTAGCTGCACGGCAGGGAGACTGTTTCCATGGTCACGGGGAGTCGCAAGGGTCGTGCGCTCCTCAATCCAGATCTGCGGAAATTAACACAACTCAAAACGTCAAAAAATAAATACGTCATCACGTTCAGGTGCACTGGGAGGGGGGAGTCACTGCAATGATGAGGTTCACCTTGTAACCTCCTTTAAACCACCTCTCTCTCTCTCACCTCATTATACCCATCTTTATCTCTCACCTCATTATACAGATCTTTATCTCTAACTTCCTTCTACCCATCTTTATCTCTCACCTCCTTTAACACATCTTTATCTCTCACCTCATTATACAGATCTTTATCTCTTACTTCCTTCTACCCATCTTTATCCCTAACCTCCTTTTACCCATCTTTATCTCTCACCTCCTTTTACCCATCTTTATCTCTCACCTCCTTTTACCCATCTTTATCCCTCATCTCCTTTTACCCAACTTTATCTTGAACCTCCTTTTACCCATCTTTATCTCCAACCTCCTTTTACCCATCTTTATCTCTAACCTCCTTTTACCCATCTTTATCTCTAACCTCCTTTTACCCATCTTTATCTCTCACCTCCTTTTACCCATCTTTATCTCTCACCTCCTTTTACCCATCTTTATCTCTCACCTCCTTTTACCCATCTTTATCCCTCATCTCCTTTTACCCAACTTTATCTTGAACCTCCTTTTACCCAACTTTATCTTGAACCTCCTTTTACCCATCTTTATCTCCAACCTCCTTTTACCCATCTTTATCTCTAACCTCCTTTTACCCATCTTTATCTCTAACCTCCTTTTACCCATCTTTATCTCTAACCTCCTTTTACCCATCTTTATCTCTAATCTCCTTTTACCCATCTTTATCTCTAACCTCCTTTTACCCATCTTTATCTCTAACCTCCTTTTACCCATCTTTATCTCTTACCTCCTTTTACCCATCTTTATCTCGAACCTCCTTATACCCATCTTTATCTCTAACCTCGTTTTACCCATCTTTATCTCTAACCTCGTTTTACCCATCTTTATCTCTAACCTCCTTTTACCCATCTTTATCTCTAACCTCCTTTTACCCATCTTTATCTCTAACCTCCTTTTACCCATCTTTATCTCTAACCTCCTTTTACCCATCTTTATCTCTAATCTCCTTTTACCCATCTTTATCTCTCACCTCCTTTTACCCATCTTTATCTCTCACCTCCTTTTACCCATCTTTATCCCTCATCTCCTTTTACCCAACTTTATCTTGAACCTCCTTTTACCCATCTTTATCTCCAACCTCCTTTTACCCATCTTTATCTCTAACCTCCTTTTACCCATCTTTATCTCTAACCTCCTTTTACCCATCTTTATCTCTAATCTCCTTTTACCCATCTTTATCTCTAACTTCCTTTTACCCATCTTTATCTCCAACCTTGTTTTACCCATCTTTCTCTCTCACCTCCTTTTACCCATCTTTATCCCTAATCTCATTTTACCCACCTCTCTAACCCCTTCATACCAACCTCTTTGAATGTTTCCTATGAAAACACATTTTAACTTTGTGACAACTTCCCAACAATGCTCGACCTCTCCAAGAATGCACATCCTGAAGAAAAGTCTGAACAACAAGGCATTGCAGATAACAAGAAGCACCGAGCTCACGATTTCATCTTCCAGGTCATGGATGTACTGGTGGACTTCCTTGGAAGCGAGGAGCTTGTTCCGGCGTTCACTCATCAGGTTGAGCACCTGCAGGAAGCGTGTCTCGACGCTCATCCACTTGCCAGGTACTCCATCTTCATCACCTCCATGACCATCGTGATGTAAAACCTGAGCCTGGCTCTGAAGCTCCTCCAACTCCTTGCTTCGCACCTCCATCTGGTTCTCCAGCATCTGATCATCGACACACAAAGTAAGATGGACCTGCAACGCCATTCGACCCCGCCACTTCAGCCGAAGCAACAGACCTTTTAAAGGCAATTAGAAAGGGTACCCGGCATCGTCCGCTGCTGTTCTAATCTCGCCGGTGTTTTTATCATCCGGTTTTTGCAGATTGCCGAGCATCTGATTGATAAAAATCATGTGAATAAATTATTGAACTATCAGATGGTTTTTTTTGTTCGTATTCTTTCCTCCCCTGTGATGCGAGTAGAACGACCTGCTTTGTGATGCTTTAAAAGGCGGTGGATAATCAGAAATAGTTTGACATGGTGATATTGTTGCGGGCCGGGGATCGGTTGCGAGCACAACCGCTAGGTGGAGCAGTAGGGTCGACTCTACCGAACACCCGGAATTTATAGGTCGTCACCCCAGATAACTCCGGAGCCGACGGGTCCCTTATCGGACCGAAGATCGCCAATAGGTCGACCGCGTGGGATAGGGTCGATTGCCAATTTCAATTCAACAAAATACCCACGTCGGCCAAACTACCGGGGAAATTCACCCGCGGCAGAGCTCGAGCGGAACGAGCCAGTGGCGTGCTCGAACTGTGTGTGACCCGAGCGGATGGTCAATCCGGATGACCATGGTCATGGTGAAGCGGATGCGTCACCCGAGCGGACCCTTACAATGCACCCTAATCATTACAATGCACCCCACTACGGCAACAACGGCCTTCTTTAATTCCCCAACACGCACCGTGCAAAGCCAATGGAGGAAAGGACGAGGACGAGGTGAAACATTCAACAGGGGATTTATTTACAATTGGGAAAGGGGAAACACAGAGCAGAATTAACACCGAATATAAAGAAATGCAATGTACAAAGAGCAAGCACTTCACGATTTCTACTTACAGACGGGCCCAACGACAGACACACACACACACACACACACACACACACACACACACACACACACACACACACACACACACACACACACACACACACACACACACACACACACACACATACCCAGAAGGACATGAACCTTCCCACCTCGTGTGGTTTGGCTGACACGAGCGAACCAGGCTAGCGTCGAGATGTGCTCCGAAGAACCAGGCGCCAGCGAGATGCGAGCAGAATCCAGAGCTCCCTTCAGCGCTCATCCCGGCAACCAAAACTCTCCTCTGTATTCCAAACTGTCGAGAAGGCAGGAGGTTTCTCTGCCACTGCTCCAAGTCTTTGAGTTGAACGTCAAAGCGAGGGCTGATAACTCCACACTTGTTCAACCTGCCGGTCAGATTGACCACAACCTTGCCTGCTCAATGGTCATCAACTAACTCAAACTCTCCTCTCAGTCCAATCGCGCCACAACCTTATTCACCCTTGTCCAGGGGGGGGGGCGCCTCCTCCCTCCCCGCTTTCTCTCACTGGACGATTTTGGCGCGCAAAATGCGCTCGTCGCCCTGTCATTGGCCAAAACGGGCGCCAAGGCCATTTATTGGATCGGGGTGGCGTGATGGCCGTCGCTGCGGACCGCCCACCAAACAGGCAGAGGAACATTATCCTGCGTGGGTCCGCCCACGTACGTGCTGACACGCACGTAGGCAATGGCGTCGGTCAGAGTGAGGTGAAGGTGAGGGTGATGCTGGTGTTGTTGTAGTTATGATGATTTATGGATGTAATCATAAAAGAAAACCCTGACTATCAAAGTAACTCTGCAGCGCATAAACATTTAATTACCCATGAAACAAGGGACGAGACCAGAAGTAAAAACACATACTTACCGATATAACTGGTCTATAGGGACCTGTATGTTGAGTGCTCATGGCTTCCAGATTCGTAACAATATATTACTGTTATCCTCACTTTCATTCACAGAGCTGTGTTTGTGTGTTTGTTTGTCACACTACTCCTCCTCGAGTTCTGGGCCAATTACATCCAGACTAACTACATGGGATCAGCATTACCCCAATTAATGTGTGGGGGAGTTTTTATGTTTTCCCCGGTGGTCTTGGGAGGGGAGGGGGAACAGGATTTCTCCATGTAAATGTGTATTATGGAGTTCCCCGGTTCCTCCAGGTGTTCCCTGGTATTACATGGAGTTCCCCGGTTCCTCCAGGTGTTCCCTGGTATTACATCGAATTCCCCGGTTCCTCCAGGTGTTCCCTGGTATTCCATGGAGTTCTCTGGTTCCTCCAGGTGTTCCCTGGTATTACATGGAGTTCCCCGGTTCCTCCAGGTGTTCCCTGGTATCACATTGAGTTCCCTGGTTCCTCCAGGTGTTCCCTGATATTACAAGCCTCCACCATTTACAGTGCAGTATTCCTGTCCCCACGTTTTCCAGTGCAGTGAGGTGTTTTGAATTATAAGCAGTCGGTATGTTTTTGCTTCTTGCACATAACCCGGGTTGTTTATTTATTTTGCTATTCAGAGCTCCCAGTTGCCTATACACCGCCCAAATAAAGGTATGCATCAGAAGAACGTGTTGCATGCTTGGAACAAGATCGCCCGTCGGGAGAGTACTCTGCTCGTAATGGATAATCGAACCTTCTGAACTGGTCGCCGAATGTCATCATTCGTTTGGCAATGCATACCTATCGTCAGGTACCGAAGGTCGTACATTCAAGTCAATGAACCCACCTGTTGGTTGTTTAGCAGTATGTTCACACTGGTGAGATCTTTCCCGAAGTCATCGGAGGTGATCTGATTCTCCAAGTCGTCGATCCACATTGCCAGACTGTCACAGCTCCGTGCGAAGAGCACTGCGCGCTCGCCGCCGAAGAGGCGCCGCGCTTTCACTTGCGTGGCCGTCTCCAGGTGCAGCCAAAGACTTGACAACAACGTGACTTCCACCTGCACCGCCTCTCTCATGTCTGGCTTCTCCGCCATCAGCTGCTTCCCGACCTTGTGACACAAGCAAAACAAAGAAAGAGAAAACTCCACCTTGCGCCCTCTTCTCCGTTCATCGTTTAACGGCTGCAGAGCCATCTTGCAGAATGAATGAGAACGATAAAAAAAAACAGATGGGATCTCCTGAAACGATGTTGCGTACCCATCATCCCAGGAATGCAATGGTGACTCGGGTTAGGGTTATGATATACTTCCATGGCCAAGCCCTCGATGTTACACTGCCAGTTACAAACAAGGAAGGAATGTCATGTTAGCCTTAAAAGGACTAAAAGTTCCCAACTAAAACTTCAAAGGAAATGTTTTCCATTCCGAGCAATGGCCCTTCACACCTCCCTCGATATAAAACACAAAATGGAATCCAGTCGTAAGGAGTGCAACATGGTGCTGAACCGAGAGACTCAGGCCAGACCTCTGAGCCACCAGAGCGAATAGAAAGTGGTTTGAAATGCTTGCACATCCTTCGGTTAAAACGAAACCATTGACGTGCAATGGCGCACATCATCACCTTTGTGATCTTGTCCAACAAGTCCTTGTTGGAGGCCAGCTCGGCCGTGAAGGCCTGGTGCTTCCGCCACTTGCTGTGTACGTTCCGTGCCTTGTCATATGACGTGTCCTGAGCAGTCAGCATTTTCTCCTTGATCCACAGTGCAAGCTGTGGATGTAGGGTGTTTGGAGAGAACGGTTACACACTGATGCTACTTTAGGCCAAACCATGCAGGTACAACATTAGATTGAGGTGGTTTTTGTGATGACCTATTGGTCAGAAGAAACGACGGCGCAGCCAAGTAGGACCAAGTATTACTCTACTGATAATGATTGAAACAAGAAAGAGCAGACACAGTCTCGGGTGACGTTTCGGCCGTGACCCACGAACTTCTTCAGGCCGTGTGCCGGCACAGGGAGTGAAGGGCTTTTGACCTTGAGCACGCCATCACGTGGATGTACACGACTGATTGCGCGATCCCTTCCCTGCTCGAGTGATTCCGGGGGGGAGCACCGAGTCGCTTCTGCCTCCTCTCTGGACTCCGGCTGGACGGTGTGTCGATAAAACGTGTTGGCGAGCTCATCACGTGTGAGTGAGTCAGCATGAGTTGCACACAATCATGTGCTAAATGTATTTTTGAGTCTGATCGATCATGGAAATTACAAAACGAGGACGGATTGTCCTACTCGTGTGGGGCTCGGCTGGACGGATTGTGCCCTCTGCTTCCATTTTCGATCGCACGCGCTTCGTTTTCGCTCCTTTTCTACCAGGTATTGTTACTTCTGATCCCTCAGCTTAATCCCTTTCCCCTCCTCTTCGCACAAAAAAGAACAATAACAGGAAAACAAACACCGACTCCCAAAATCCAGAATCACTACTCACATCCACTCATTTGTTCCTCTCTTTTTTTTTCCCCGCCTGTGGAACCAACATTCACATTCTCTTCAATTTTATTCTTCGGTCCACGTCTTCAAAGAGAGCTGTTCACCACATTCTCAGATCATCCCCAATCCAAAACAATGACCTTTTCTACCACCGTGAAACCACCACCCTCGCATAACCCCCCCTACCCAAATTTACAGATTTCTTTCCTGAGAGCTTGCTTCTGGATCCATCTTATCCACATTATCCACTCATCCTACCAACATCCCTGTTTGTCTGTCTCTGTCTATTTTGTCGCTCAGCCTTGCTGTTGCTATTTCTCCCTTATCCTCATGCTGCTCCTTTTATTCTGTTCCATTGCATATGCCCACACCCCCTTCTAATTCGTGGGTTCGGCTATCTAAGCCACACCCATTGCTGACAGGTGTGTAAAATCAAGCACACAGCCGTGCAATCTCCATCGACAAACATTGGCAGTAGAATGGGCCGCACTGAAGAGCTCGGTGACTTTCAATGTGGATCGTCAAGGTGTGGGAAGAGATACCGTCGGACGTCATCAAGAGAGCATTTCTGAAATGCTGAATCTCCAACAGCAAGGACGGCATCATTTGGGAGGAGGAGGATGCGAATGACGGTGACAGTGACGTGGAGTGGGACGGGGACTTGCTCGGCCGTGATTCGGACAAGGAGTTACGTGCCGTCTTCGACGAGGAAAGCATTGACGAGGATTTCCTCGGGTTTGGCAGAAAAGCTTCATCAAACGCAAACGGCCCTTTTCCGGGCCACAAATTTCTTCCTTTTTTATCGTCACAAAAAAAAAATCCTCTTCATAATAAAAACTTCTTGGTGTCCTCTCCTCTCTCTTCACCTTCTTGAAAATGAGAATAAGACTGTTGGACGAAATTAAGTGGACATGGGAGTCGGCATGTTGATACCTCCGTCACCTTGTTCGGGACAAAGTTAATGTACAAAACGTATTGAGATCTCGATCAGAAAATAAAATTATCAATATATTGATTTATTTTGAGGGTTAAAAGCATGGCCGCGGTTGATACACCGGAAAATATGGTGGATATTTGTTTCACGATAATTTACCGTAAGTCACATGGTGTTCGGCCAAAGAACAAATGGTCATTGTGTGTTTGTGCGTAAATCGTGGATCTTCGAGAGTGGATGACATGTGCTGATGGCATGAAAGTAATTACACTTGCCTCTTGGGAATCTTGCAGGAACCTCTGCAATTCCCTGTTGTCTTGCAGTTGGAGCGTGACGTTGACTGCCATCTTGCGGTTTGCCCACTGCCTGTGGGGATAAAATTCAACACGAAACCATGAGGCTTAAAATAAAATTAATAACATTTATTCTACAAATAGCCACCTCTGTCTATCTGTCTGTGACTTCAATTGTCATCATGCAAGTTGGCTGGGTGTGGGTACCTCTCTCACCTGTCATGGCACTTCAGCAAAAGACTTCTGCAACTCATTTGGGACTGACTCAATCTGTAAACTTCCCGACCTGGATCTCAACAAACGGTACTCAATCTCTTCTGGATCTAATTTTGACAAATTTCCCTGAAAATATCTGCTGTTCTTCCTCTGATCCAATCGGTTCTTCTGACCACGTGCTTGTCAAAGTGGACATCTCTCTGGCTGTTATGAGAAAACCACCTCACCGCCGTCGAGTCTGGCATTTCACTCAGGCTGACTGGCAGGGTCTTCAAGCAGCCATCAAACTTCCAGACTGGTCTCCCATCGCTTCTTTCTCCAACATCAAGTCATCCTGGGAATTCTTTCAAAGAAACTTGCTCTCCCTCATGCACAGATTTATCCCCTCTCGTCTTCAGTTGTCCGACCCTTCCTCCCACCCATGGTACACTGAGGCTTGTGGTGAAGCAGTTGTCATGAAACAATTTGCCTTCACCTCATGGAAGGGTAATCCAACTGAAGGCAATCTCAGTTCCTTCCACAAAGCTCGGAACAAGTGTGTGTCTACCCTCAGGAGAGCCAGAAAACAACAACTTTCTAATCTCGAGTCTGCACTCTCAAACCTCTCTCCCCCCTCCAAATCCTGGTGGAATCTAGTTAAGTCTGTTTCTGGTGTATGTTCCCCCTCCATCCCCTCCCTTACCTCAAATGGCCGCACTGCTGATACCGTACGTGAAAAGGCTGAATGTCTAAACCCGGTGTTTGCTTCTAAATCTTGTGTCCCAAACCCATCGCTTTCTGTACCCACCTTACACAGTCGCACCCAACTGTCCCTGGACTCTGTGTCCTTTTCTCCTGACAAGGTGGAGAGCTTGCTGTCAAACCTCGACTCAGATTCTACAATCGGTCCAGACAGCATCAGCCCACGTGTCCTAAAAACCTGCTCTTCTGTTCTACTCGCCCTCTCCTTTGCTCAAGGTCATCTGCCATCTGCTTGGAAATCAGCAAACATCACCGCCCTGCATAAAAAACAGATCCCTGCAACTACAGACCAATCAGCCTTTTCCCAATCATCAGCAAGGTCATGGAATCCATCATCGCTTCAGACATTTAATCCTTCCTCTTCTCCAATGGCTTGATTTCCGATCATCAATTTGGATTCAGACCAGGTCACTCGATTGTGGATATGCTGCTTCTGCTTCATCCAACAATGGATGGAGATCCTCAATACCAGACATTAAATCAGAGCCATATCCCTCGACATATCACGTGCTTTTGACACGGTCTGGCACCCTGCCCTGCTCACCAAACTCTCTTCCGATGGTATCCAAGGCAACCTCCACTCATGGCTAGCAGACTTCCTCTCCTGTCACAGCCAACGTGTGGCCCGAAATGGAGTGCTCTCATCCCCTCTTGCCAAGTTTCAATTTTTTTCCACGGAGCGCTTTCGGAGATACAGAGGTCCAAAGTTTTTCTTTTTTTCCAACATGGCTGCCACACCACGTGACCTATGACATCTTAGTTATCACAAAAACATTTTGCAGGAGTAGTCACAACTATGGCGAAAATTTCGCATCAATTGGATAAGTGATTGCAGAGAAAACTGGAACTCCCGACCTTATGTGAACGAAAAACTAAATAAAAGGCGTCGGTGTCACACACCCGAGTATCTCACACACACCCAAGGCCCTGCGGATGGGTATCACAAACACGACTGAGCATTAACAATGGAGAGCCCAGCAGGTTAGGAGGGATATGTAGATTAAAGTAGATCCGAGATCGAACGATCTACGTTGACGTAGATCTGCGTGGACCAACACACTCACCGGACGGGGGCACAAACCGACTGCAAAAGCTTTCCCCCGTCTGGTCGTGAACGGGTGGGACTCGCAAAACACAAGAGAAGAGATACCGGCACGTATCTCGTCTCCAACTCAGACAAAACTGCGGGACGACGGACATGTCCGTTAAACTTCGCAAACCTTTGATCGACGGAATCGATTGTCTCCTGGATTTTTCCCGCGAAGATGTTGTTCCCGGCAACGAGCCGCCAGCCGGTCTCAACCACAGCGTTTATCTTTTCATGGTTCGCATCCATGGTCGTTTTCAGGTCCTCGAGCTTCTTGATGGCCCTCTCGGCAGCCTCGAATGTCACGGGCATCTCCGTGTGGCTCAGGATGTGCTCCTGGGACGTGGGTAGAGGGAAAAGCCACTCCGCATGGTTCATGTTAAACACAAAACAATTGACGTGCGATGTCGTGTGAAGCACAATTGTGGTGAGACCACTCCGCAGGGCTCCCGAGACGTGCACATTGCGAACCCAGGTTTGGTATCACCGGAAAGTGAGGACCTGATGTTTCAAACATGGAGCGGTAACAGTGAAGACGTGTTCAGCAAGTGGACTCTTCCTGCTGCAAGAAGCACGACGCTGAACTGGGACTCGGCAAGGCCTCATGGTGGAATATTGTGTCCGGTTTTGGTCACCACCTTTCAGGAAGGACGTAGCCACTTACCGTCGAGTGAGTTCAGCACGGAGAGCTACGAGATTGATTCCGGGGCCCCGCTGCACGAAGCTACGAGGGGTGGCTGAAGAGCGAAGCGACGAAGGACTTCGTACATGAGGAAGGAGGTGATTAAAAGGTGATATGGTTGAGATGTTGAAGATAATGAAAGGTGGAGAAAAATTAAGTGCAGAGGAGTTTTTTTTTCAGTGGAGTAGACAATGATGGGACCAGGAGCCATACCCTGAGAGTGAAGAAGAGGAGAGTTAAGATGGCAGTAAGACAGGGGTCTTTCACTCAGAGAGTAGTTCATGCACATAGAATGGTCCACCTGGAAAGGTAGTGGCAGCAGAAACAGTCGACAGGTTTAAATTATAATGAGATAGGTACCTGGAAGTTATGGAGATAGAGGGGTACAGGGATGTTGGCAGGACTTTTAGGTAGTTCGAGTATGGATGGATGATTGGATAATATAGTGGTTGTGATGTCTGTTTGAGGGTCTTGTCAAAAGGTGAATGTGCTGTTGTTGTTTATTCATTCCTCACCCAACAGCCATCTTTATCCCTTAAATAAATATTTAAACGACAGTTCACCTTGCCCCGCACTGTCTTGAGAAAAGGGAAATGGGAAGGGTCTTCTTTATTTTTAATGCGAGGTCTGTGGCTCGTAATGGAGCGCACGCACGGAGTGGTTCAGGGACGGACAGACAGACAGACACTCCTGATTTATAATATAAATACCTGGTTGATTAAGAAGCCTTCAGCTCGACGGGCATCCTTCAGTAAGCTCTGATACCCGTGAGCCTGGGACAAAAGAGCGAGCCGGCTGTCCCACGCTTGGTGGAGATCGTTCCAGCCGGTATTGAGGGCGAGCAGCCGCTGCCGAAGGGACACGTACTGTGCGTCGCTGCGATCATGGGTCATGGCCTCGCCCTCTTGGCAAATCCGCATGTAGTCATCCTCATGGTTGTCCACCTCGCTGCGTACGGTGTGGTGTTGCGCGAGCAGCTTTTCGGCTTCGAGCAGCGTGCTCGGCGTGTCCTCGGACATGATTGCTGTCTGCGTCGAAGAGAGCCAACCCTGGTGGAAGAGAGGACGGGACGATGAGAAGAGAATCAGCGTCAAGCGAAAGGATGGCGACGGTGCAGGGAAGCTGTTTTTGAACAACTCGGGCAAATGTTCGACCGACGTTCGATGAAAACATCACACTGCTTCCACTCTACAACTGAACAGGTACACCTGCCAGAACATTCCTGAAAATGTCTTTAATTATCCTTCACCATGAACATAGTTGAGAGCTCAGAGAACACTTTACCCCAGAGTCTTGAGAAAAAGGACGTGGGAAGGGTCTTTGAAACTCTTGCAGATTGCGTGTCCGAGCCCGATCCCACCACCTGGACACGATTTCCTCTGAGCCAGACAAAATGGAGGGTCATAGTCATTGGCTACGACCCGCCATTTTGTGTGAATCTCAATGATCCCCAACGCTGACGTCTGTTTGGTCGAGATGGTGTAAAATGATGAAATAATTTGCCCAAGTTCTGCTAAACTGGAGGGTTGTTTTTTTTGAAGGTATGCAGTGTTCAAGTACATGATTAAATTGAAGTAAAATAAAGATTTTAAAGGTTGTACAAATAAATATTTTTCAGGAGTTTGCCGCCGTTGATGCACCGTCTTTGACACCACCTAATTCAACACGTGACTCGAGTCATTCGTGCCTGTTGTTTGTGTCCTTTATGACGTCCCTAAAAACAGCTAGGTTCCTGATTGGAATGATTTTGAATTTCGTTTTGACTGCCAGGCAGGCAGACACTGAAAAAAAAATTACCTTACTCGTCTCGGGACGTGCGATCGGGACGATATTCCGGTACAATCGAATTATGACGACGCAGACATTATGACGTCACACGCCTGAGGCACAGTGAAAGTGAAGTGTTATTTCAAACAATAAATTCCATTGCATTTGTTAATTTACGGCCTGCCAGGATCGCTTCGACTCTTAAAGGAGTGCACGCTCACCTTTGAGCTGTCGTGCCGTGGTTGGAATCCCAACTCAGCTGGAAACGACCACCCTGGCGTTGGGCATGCAGGGCGACGAATCAATCGGATGGACGTTAAACTGGAGGATGCGTCTGCCAGCACTGCGGGAGTTGGTTCAAGCTTGGCCAGCAGGTTCGTGAAAGACGTCCTTCCCCGGCCGACGCCACCAGACGGTGGGAATAATTGGGACGGTTGAAGAGGTAGTCGAAGTATTAGTAGCTCTGTCGTTTTGATAATTTTTGGAAGAAAGAGGGGGTTCATGTGTGAAAACGCGAGGCCCGCACTCGAGTGAAGTGATGCGAGTCGGTTGCGTGCAACAGAAACGTGTGTTTGGGGAAAAAGTCGAGGCCCATGGAAGGGCGAGGAGGCAGAGGGTACAACTTAATTTGCTCTGACGTGGATGTTTGCACAACAATTTGCGAGAAGTCATTCAAAGGGACAGACACTTCCAAACGATTTGGAGCCACGCGTCTCCATCACGTGCGTATCTGCAAACTCCGATCGGTTCTTCCCGACATTCCCGACCGTGTGACGTCAATTTCCAGGAGTAAACTATGTGGGAAAATTTATCAGACATATTAACTGGAAAGTGGGACTGTGGCCGGACTGAACAGTTTACGTTTTGTTTCGCACTGAAAGGCCGGATCTGGATCTGGACACGAACCAAAGTCTAATCGGCTTGTTCTTGTCACCTACCCAACTCATCCACCAAGTTTCGTCCGAAGCCGTCCATAACTGTTTGAGATATCATGCTCCTGTATATGAAAACGGTGAAGAATCACCGACAAAAAAAAACATTAAAAACAATCTCGGACACGGATGCCTCCACTCTGTATGCAAAGAAGATGGACAAATACAACTAATCATGAAGCGTTTCAAGCTCCAGGATAATGGGCACCTGGAAATCGTCCAGGTCTCGTAACACCTTCTGCAGCTTGCTCGCCTCGCTGAGAGATTCTTTACGCTCACGCAGGGTCTCCATGAGATCGGCCGACAGGGCCTTGATCTCGGCCACACAATCGCGGATGGCCTGGGCCTGCTCCGGGTGCTGCGTCACCAGCCGCTCCGCCTCGCAACGCGTTTCCTCCAGCTTGGTCTGAATCAGGCGAGGAGGACACGGTCCAACGGGGGAACCGTAACCGATGAACGGACACGGGCGTAGTCAAAGAGATTGGGTTGATGTTAAAAACAAAAGCTCCGTTTATACAATCAAACATTGTCGTCGGCTCATTTTTGGAGATGCAAATGATTTGCCAAAAGACCTCAAGAACCAAAACGTGAATCCTCAAAGTGAGCAGATTCTCCCATACATGATGTCCTTAAATGCACTAAACGACAAACACAAACAATTTGGGACCAACATGCTCGGCCGAGTCAACCTGTGGGTGTTCTTGAGGAATATGGAGGAAATAAATTTTAACTGAAGAAACATTACACCCAGTGATGTCATGGTTATTGTGTCCGCTCTCAGTCTGAGAGGTCGGTGGTTCGAACCCCTGTCGAGTAATACCAAAGACTTTAAACAGAACGAAGTCGAGATCTGCAGCAGCATGTGCTGCTTCTTGCTTGACACTCAGAATTTAAGGTGATAATGTGGACAAATCCCTTGGATTGGTATCCCATGGGCAGGAGGTGGGAAGGGGGAGAGGTGGAATCCCTGATAACTGCAAAGAATAATGCACCGCTACTCGGTGGCACATGGAGGATTCTGGGAAGTGACCCAGGTCAAGAGCTGTATTTTTCTGAAGTGGTGTGTGCGTGCTTTCAACAACCCTTCCATGAGCATTCAGTAAGCTGGAATCAAAACAACAACAATTGAAAGGTGCACCTGAATACTGGTGAGGTCCCTCTCCATTCCTGCAAGCTTGCGCTGCAAGGCCGTGACTCCAGCCAGGTCTTTTCCAAACTCTTGGGATGATTCGATGACTTTGGTTTTTTCCTCAATCCAGGCCTTGGTCGCGTTCACTTGAAGGTGAAAGTTCTCGATGCCGAGGGCTGACTGCAATTCTTTTTTCTTCAGGTCCACCAACTCGAGAAATTTATTCCACCTACAGGCCCGGAGACAAGCCGACGTGCCAAAGTACGACGCGTAGAGCGTCGGATATGTCGGTCCACATGCAGACCACACAGAAGGTATGCACAACTAACGAGAGCAAGGAAGGCGAGATCGAAAGCACGGCCATACCTGTCATTCAAGCGACCCTGCTTCACCTTGACGTCTTGTTCTCCAGGATGACCGGCGCTGATGAGCCGAAGGGAAAGTCGGTTCACCGCGGCGATGTGTGCGGCCTCGCTGTTCACCTCGAGATCCAGGCTTTGGAAACTGGACCAAGCAACACACAAACTTGCAGCCAGACAGGTCCAAACTACAACCATCTCATTGTCTTGCCTCCACAAAATTGAGAGATCATGAAACGATAGAATCAAAATGAATCGATTTGACTCGCCTTGATGGACTTGAGGAAAGTCATTCGCCGATGTAAGAGTGAGTTTATAAGAGGTTTTAATTCGGTCACGATCACAAAAAAACATCATCAGATGTTGAAACTCACCGGTGCTGGACCACCTCGAGATCCTCAAGGCATGCGGGTAGAATCATCCCGTTCAGCCATTGCTCCTTCTCATCGGTCCACAGATCGCAGATCTCCACCTCGTTGTTCACCTCGTGGAGAGCAAGCGCCTCCTGCAGGCACCGCTCGCGGCGGCGCGCCGCCTCCACCAACTCATTGTACTGTCGCTCCAACCCCACGAAGCGCCCCCGCCCACCGGCCTTGGTAGTTGACTTTCTAGTCGAGAGGGTTTGGGCCTGTTCGTGCAGAGCATCCACAGCTGGACTGTCGGGGAGAAGAAGGACCGCACGTGAGATGACGTTCAGGACCATCCTGTTCTCCTGTATTGAAAATGCAATTTATTATTTTGCATCAAAACGACTGCAATTTGGTCGTCATCATCTGGGCGATGCAAGTACCTGGTGTGAACGACAAAATCATAGCACGCATGGCGAGCAAGAGGCTCTCTCACCGGTATCCAGAAATGTCCGCCATCACATCCTTGTGTTTCCTGAGAAGTGTTTGAGTGGAGAACGAATCATTGCCGACGTCACCGCCAGACAAGAGGCGCATCACGACCTCGAGCCAGGCCTCGAGGTCGTCCAAGTCCGCCGCAAACCGCCACGACATCTCAGCATCGCTTAATTGCTGCTTGCGCTTCGTCGCGAGTTCTTCGAACCCGTCCCACATCCGCCGCATTTCAACCACTCTCTCGGCGATCTCACCGGCGCCGAAATGTCCCAGCTCCGTCATCACTTCACCTTCGCGCACCTTTTGCTTCAGGTGGGTCCGGCGGCTACGCAGCTCGTCCTCAAAAGTCCGGTAACGTGCCAGGAGTCTTATAACGCCGGTCAGGTCCTTACCGACCTCCTGGGATACAAGGAGAGGTTGGGTCTCACGTATCCAGCTCACCAGTTCGTCCATCTCCGACAAGAAACACCAGCGGTGCCAGGATGCCTCCAGTTTATATCTCCGCGACGCCGCCATTGCGCACAGCTCAGCATGTCGGACTTCCAGGTGAACAAGGCAGTCTTGTACAAGCTGTGGGTCACGGGGCTTGTAACCTGCAGACGGTGACACGAAACATTAGTTAAATCCCGATGGCACACGTCTCCGACATCCCGATGGCACACGTCTCCGACATCCCGATGGCACACGTCTCCGACATCCCGATGGCACACGTCTCCGACATCGTTTTCGGTTACGCTCGACGGGATGTCGCAGAAAACATGGCGAAAGGTTGGAGTTCACCACATTCGACAACAGCGCCAAAACAATACAGCAACCAAGGGTCGAGTGCAATCTCCGTGTCAACATCGCAGACACACCGATGCGGTCACCGCGGCATCTCCGGCATTACCGCTCGCAATGATCCTCCGAAGAGAATGTGTTCGGAAAACCCAAAAGGTGTCCTCCTTGTTCTTCTACCTTCCGAGGGGGATTGGGGAAGTCCTGTTTTCCAAAAAGAAGGTTGTCGACGATACGCACCCTCCCCAACGACGACAAACTTCTGCGCAGCGCCGTGTGCATTGCGAATGGACTCCTCCTGCAGCCAAACATCCGCCTCGACGAGCGTGTGCTTCTGCAGCAGATCATTGACACCGAGCAGGTGTTTACCGTAGTCCTGAGATTGCAGGTGTACCTGTGGAGCGCACAAACAAATATCACCAAGGCTGTGGTTAGAAATAAATAAAGGATGGAGAGAGTCTTCAGGTCCCATCACCGCTCGTTTTCTCACACATGGGACGCGCACAGCAGACGTGCGAACCACGGGTCCAGTCGGTACAACGGGGTGACACCGACATGCCAGGAGCGTGATCTCCAGCAGTTTTCACCCTTTTTAAAACAGGAGATCCAAAACAATGACGAGATGGAGGTATTTAACAAGGCAGGGCCATGCCCAGGTCCCGAGATGATGTTACATCTGAGAATGAACGATCTACATCGAAGTAGATCTACGTGTGGACCCACACACCAAGTGTGTGTGTGTGTGTGCGCACAAAATACTTGCGAGTATTTTCTTGCCACTCGCGCAGAAATTTCATCTCGTATGTCGAGCCGATTCACTAAAACAATTTTATGGATTCCATTGATTCCATCGCGTACCTTCAAGTCATCCATCCGGCCATTCAGGCCAATCATCTCCTGGAGGACGCGCTGCAAACTGAGATGAGCATCGAGGCGGGAACGCCGTGAGACCAGCATCTCCCGCAGGTGCTCCCACAGGTGCGTGACCCGATGACACCTTGCGACGACGCGCCAGGCTTCGTGATATCCCTCCGTCTGGAGCTCGTGCGCCAGATCCACCACCGCTCGCACACGGTCCACGTGCGCAAAGACGCCCGCCACGATCGCCTCGTGCTTCTTGGTCGCGGCTTCCACGGCTGCCAGGTCTTGGCCAAAGTCATCCTGCAGTCCCAAAAGCGAAGCGCTTTGCTCAGATGATGTTTTGGAGAAAGGGCATCAAATAGGTCGCGGAGGTGGTGCTCGAGTCCCGAGGTCGGTTACCTGGAGCGCGAGGCGTTGGTTCTCCTGGAGCCACGTCTCACACCGCATCACCTTCTGGTCAAACCGAAGAGCCATCTGTTCCAATTTCTCCTGTCGAGTGAGCTCGACACTTAGGGTCAGTCTTCTCCTGTGTTCAGCCTTCTCGAGTCGCTCCCAGGCCTGTTCAGCGAGAACGATCGTGAGGAATGGTTAAGAGGTCAGAAAGAGTTTCCAACCTTTGTTCAAACTTTCTTCAATAAAACAAACATGGGCGTGATGGAGGGTCCAACTGGTTGCTCATTGAATTTGCATCTCCCTCTCACCCCGGTACAAACCGAATGTATTTCAATGTCGAGGGAGGGTCTTACTCGATTGATGTCCGAGACGAGCTTGCCCTCCCTTGGCGTGTACACCTTCTGGTTGTTGGCGCGCATTTCACTCTGGATTATGAACAGCAGGACCTCAAGGTCGCACTTTTTGGTGAACCTAAAGACACACAAGAGGACATCAATCAATACGCTTGTCTGCAAGAGGTCAACCCATTGATTACATCTGCCGCGAGGAGAGATTCGCACGTGCCTCGTTGTCGATGTGCGTGTCTCATCAATATTTTAACCTTTATCGTGAAAAATGCTTCATCTGCTCCACACGACTTGACATCTCTTGAAAACAAAACCAAAGGTGACGTTGCATCGTCGCTCAAACACGTCGCTAACTCCCCCTCTCCCCCCCATAATCATAACAATATGGCTGATGTGAATGAAAGGATCATGAACGAGAGAGTTCATAGTTCACACCTGACCCCATGCAGTCTCGAACAACAAAAAGGACATGGCAAGGTCCTGTGAGCGGCTCATTCGATTGGTGAGACGACGTAACATGCCGGAATATTTCGTCCAAGTTCAGCGAAAGGGAAGTTTTCTGAAAGTTCCAAGAAGGCGATTTGTGTTCTCCAGTATTCAAACATGTTGTGACGGTCATCAGGGCGACCCATGTTGCCCGGTTCAAATCCGGCAAGTCACGTCAAATGACCACGACAGTCCCCCCCACGTCGGAGACTTCCTGTGTGATTCCGCATTCCCGCGCAGATTGAAGTCCTCGAGCCGGGTGAGTGCTGTGCCGGTGGCAATCGCACTGCAAGTCTTAATATTTGGCCGAGCGAACAAACCGCGTGATGCCGGCTATCTCGCGGTGCAGGACCGCGACAAATCTCGATGTCAAAACAGATTACATGAGATTACAATCAGGATAAAGTGCATTGGTGTAATAAAAACAAACAAGCAAAAGGGTCAGGAATATACAAGAAGCAAACAGTGGACAAAAATAACGATTCCTCATACACGCCCACGAACCAAACGAACCATCTCAAGAGTCTTAATTACTTAATTGATGCGACACCAGATGGACTGGGGGGATTCACCAAGCAATGAAGGAGTTTGAGGCCAAGTCAGTGAGTTGCTTCAGGAGTCACTGCCTGGTCGCCTGCGTGGATGAGTCAATCGTCGGCCTTGGTGGCAGGAGAGAGGGACGAGTTGGCGGGATGAGGCGTGGCGTCGGCAGAACGGGTGTGGCTTTCTCCCTGCCAGCTTCATTGACAGCAAACTCCCAGTGTTGTGTCTACTGGGTTGTCCGCCCTGATTCTTGTGCTCCCCGCCTTTTATAACCTCGCCCGCCGACGTCACAGATGAAGATTCACGTGACGGTCCTCTCCTCCCTCTCACCATTCGCCCGTTACTCGGCTATTGGGCAGGATGATCACCTTCCCTGACCTTTCACCCAATTTGCAAAGTGACAGGGCCCCTGCGAAAGCCTCGAAAGTTGTCCCACCTAAGCTCGAGGGATCGAGGCCTTCCCAGACGCAATACAAGCACATTAAGAAGGAATAACAAAGGTAAGGACATGAAATGAGGATGTAGATTTTTACATACAGACTTGAGGGTGGGTTTGACCTTTCGAACTACCAACAGAGTACCCGCCCTACGGGTGATCATGATCCAAGCATGCGATGCATTCTTCTTCTCCACCGTCGGGCAAACGTTTGGTGTCCAGAGAGAGAGAGAGAGACAGACGCGGCTCGTTCGGTGGACCGTGATGCATCAGTTCCTCCCGCAAGTTCCGGCACTGAGAGCAGTACCGGGGTCGAAGCAAACTGCTCCACTCGAAACCAGCACAAGGCTCATGACAAAACAAGCATCCGCTCTCTGCGGCGTTCTGACTTCGAACGGTCAGGAGCCCTTCCCTCTCACTGGCCATTGGTCGTGAATCGGCACGGTGGGCACGGCGACTCCGCCACAACGGCCGTTCCCTGCAAGGCCGTTCATTTCCCACCATACTTGCACGGCAAGGCCTCGTGAGCACTTTAAAGAGAAACATTCGGACAGATATCAGAGGATGAAGATGTTAAATAAATGAGGACAAAAGGGTTGATAAGTGTAGACACAGACGTCGCGGAAGGTGGACATCGTCCGTCTAAACATAATAGCGACGCACATTCAATATGACATTTAATTACTTCGCTTATCTAAACAAGTACAAAGAAATAACTGGAGTTATACTCGTTAAACTATATCTATTAACCTTTAGCAGCCATTCCCGAAACAGCATTGTCAATAACAATGTAAGAATCCCGAAAAAAAATAGGAGAATGACTCCACTTCCTCGATCAGACTTTGTACATTTCTTCGGTCAGAAAGACAAAAACAAGACCGGAGCTGGATCACTTGACAGCCGAAGGAACGGAAGCAAACCCAGGACGACAAATGTGAAACAAGGCCTTATAAAACCAGGAAGCACCAGGTAAGCCTGGAAAGCGACGATGTGACCGAAATCCGAACGGCGCGGTCGCCGGAACCTACTTCGGTGGTTTTGCCACTTTACGGTAGGCACTGAAGGACTGCATCTGATGTCTGACCCCGGCCAGCGAGTTTGCACACTCCGGGTCATCGAGGACGACGAAGGTCTTCTCGATCCAACTGAGCAAGTCAGAGGCGAGCGTGTCGTACCTCTTGGTCATTCGTTCGGTCTCCGCGGCACTGTCCAGAACCTGGCGGGTGGCACGTTCGCAAAGTGTACGACGAGCAATCATTGCATGGAGAGCGACGGCGATGTACGGCTGACGGACGGGACACAGCGGGGTCGTACGTACCTTTCCGATGCGCTTTCCCTCAACAGCGAGCGCCTTCATTTTGGCGAAGTAATGGTAGTAGGTCACGACGTAGGTGATGACCGACTTCTCATCCGGCTTCACGACGTCGACATCTGATGCACGGCATGCGCAGCACAATCAGTCCAACCAAATGGAGCTGCTCCACAGTCCACGCCACATTCATACGCAACTACAACAAATGCAGCGTCGAATAAGAGACTTCTCGAGCTGTTCCATCGCAAGTACGAGCGAGAGAGGGAAATTTATAAACCGCAAACCAAACGAGTAAACATCGGGATCGACGACCATTGCGCTTGTGGTCTACGGGAACGGACACCGGGCGAGTCGTACCTTCAGGATCGAGCAGTTTGGTCAGACCCAGGTGATGCTCAGCCAGGTCGAAAGCGTTCCCCAGGTTGCGGTGTGCCTCGGACTTGTCGAGCTCGTCGAAGTCGAGGAGATCAGGCCTGCCGGTCACGAACAACGAAATGTTTAGTTATATTAACTATCGAAGCTCAGGGGGGTCCAGCGTCAGCAAGCATCCTTCGCTGTCCGAGGAAGTCAACCACTCACCGAGAACGTTCCAATTCTGACTTAAACTCCATCGGACGTGAAAGCACCTTGCCAGGTGTCCAATCATAAACAGAACGAATAAAAATGAGTTTGAAAAGGTTCGGTGCCGTTAATAAGAGAGGATGGTTTGAAAGGTAACGGACGAGGCAGGAACCGAAGAGGGTTTCGAGCATCATCGAAATCCAAATCACTGGGTCTCATCAGAAAACTCGTGCCGGCAACAAGACGAGGGCCAAACAAGAGAGGAGGCAAAATCAGGGACTTCGCCGTGACTGGACCTTTCAGGAAAATGACCCTGACCAGCACGTACCACTCCTGTGCATCACCTGTGGAGCACACCTGGTATGAAACATCATCTTATGGCGGCTCCAACTACAAAGTGACTCGCCTCACTCGGATTTCAAGAGGAAACTGCACGTGTCCGTCGAGACGTTTGAGGGTGACACATTGATATTGTAGAAGGCAGTTTGACACGACTCACACTTGTGAACGATTTCTGGCAGAACTTGCCGGTCCCTTCCAGGGTGTGTAGTTCGTCAACACAGATCAAAACAATTTGGTCATATCAATGGCGAACAAACGAGCTCACATGAGTGATTGACATGTCCTCCTTTTGTCATGCCCTTGTTGTGTGGCGAGGGTCAGGCCATCTCATTGGCTTCCAAACCTGTTTGTCCATTGGCACACACACACACACATGTCTACTTGGCCCTGTGTCATACTTATACAGTCCATCGACCTTTTCCTCCGTCTACCCTCCCTTCTTCCACCTTGGCCCTTCAGATCCCACGCCCATCTCACCAAGTTTCCCCTGTCCGTCCTCTGCACATACCCACATCGTCCCAGTCTCGACTCCTGTACCTTCTCTCGGATGTTTCTCACTTTCTCCTCCTGCCTGACCTGAGCATTCGTCCTGAGTTCCCTCAATGTCCTCCCGATGCCCTCAAGTGCTTCATCTGCATCGCCGCAAGCTTCCCCCTCCAGTGATGCGCAGTATTCTGGGAAATGGAATGAGTTACCGCATGTAAAATCTCAAATGATGTTTGAAAAATACCTGCAGGACGCAATCTTACCTGTGTTTGTGAATGAGTGCGTTGAAAGCAAGACCGTCCCTCCAACTCGTCGTGAAGTTGTGAATGTTTACGTTGGGATACCTGGAAAAGGTAACGGCACTCGGATCGATTCATCAAACCACACTTGGGATGAAAACAGCATTTGTGTCGATTGATCGAAATGTAACTGGTTTGCTCACGATTACAAACGCTTCCAGAATATTAAATAAATGGGCGGATATACCGGTCAGGGAGGGACGGGTGATGGGATGGCTTCGGTATTTGATCGGACGAGAGGGTCCGTGAATAACAATCACGTCGTTGAGAAGTGGAACCACTACCGCCAGGACAGAGCAATGAAGGTAAAACTCATAAAAATAATCTTTCACTCTTAGTTAGAGGGTGGGAGGAGGTGTGGGTGGGAGGAGGCGCGGGTGGGAGGGGGTGTGGGTGGTGAGTGGTGCGGGTGGTGAGGAGGTGTGGGTGGGAGGGGGCGCGGGTGGGAGGGGGTGTGGGTGGTGAGTGGTGCGGGTGGTGAGGAGGTGTGGGTGGGAGGGGGCGCGGGTAGGAGGGGGTGTGGGTGGTGAGGGGTGTGGGTGGGAGGAGGTGTGGGTGGTAGGCGGTGCGGGTGGTGAGGGGTGTGGGTGGTGAGGGGTGCGGGTGGTGAGGAGGTGTGGGTGGGAGGAGGTGCGGGTGGTGAGGCCTTTTAATTTACAAATTAAAGCTCGGCTACATTCGGGTCAAACCTGAATGGAATGGCATCATGCTGATGGGATAGTATGGGATTTGAGAGGATGGGTCAATGAACAACAACAATCCTGATCAGGGTAATGGGACAGTATATGATTTGAGAGGATGGGTCAATGAACAACAACAATTTTGATCAGGGTGATGGGATGGTATGGGATTTGAGAGGATGGGTCAATGAACAACAACAATTTTGATCAGGGTGATGGGATTGTTTGGGATTTGATAGGATGGGTCAATGAACAACAACTATCCTGATCAGAGTGATGGGATAGTATGGCATATGATAGGATGGGTCAATGAACAACAACAATTTTGATCAGGGTGATGGGATAGTATGGGATTTGATGGGATGGGTCAATGAACAACAACAATTTTGATCAGGGTGATGGGATAGTATGGGATTTGATCGGATGGATCAATGAACAACAATCCTGATCAGGGTGATGGGATAGTATGGGATTTGATAGGATGGGTCAATGAACAACAACAATTTTGATCAGGGTGATGGGATAGTATGGGATTTGATAGGATGGGTCAATGAACAACAACAATTTTGATCAGGGTGATGGTATAGTATGGGATTTGATGGGATGGATCAATGAACAACAATCCTGATCAGGGTGATGGGACAGTATAGGATTTGACAGGATGGGTCAATGAACAACAATCCTGATCATGGTGATGGGATTGTATGGGATTTGATAGGATGGGTCAATTCACAACAACTATTCTGATCAGGGTGATGGGATAGTATGGGATTTGATAGGATGGGTCAATGAACAACAACAACAACAAATTTTGATCAGGGTGATGGGATAGTATGGGATTTGATAGGATGGATCAGTGAACAACAATCCTGATCTGGGTGATGGGATAGTATGGGATTTGACGGGACGAGATGGTGAATGAACAACAATCACGTGATCGAATGGCACTGCACGGACCGCCCACAACAATCACGTATGGGATTTGAGAAGACAGAGAGCAACAAAAACAACAAAACAACCGAGTGATGGAAAACTTAAACACCTTTCGCAGAATTGTCGAGTTACCTTCGCCGAAGGAGAGGGATTTGTATTTGGGTCCATTTGTTTGTTTGTTTGTTTGTTTGTTTATCTTTCCGCTCACCTTTAATCATCTACAGGTCACATTTTTAAACCGGCCTTCACCAAACTTCACCAAATGATGTTGACGGTCCGACAGAATCCTATTTATTTTTGAGGCCAAAAGGTCAAAAGGTCTTCATCGGCCAAAGGTCAACAACTTTATCAAAAAAAATTTTAATCTTCGATTTTCATCCGATTCACTTGAAATTTGAAGAGCATTTGCAAATCATGTCACTGAATTCAACCAGATATCATTTTTGAGGTTAACCTCGGCAAAAAAAAGGTCAACATGGGCCAAATTCCTAAAATTGTCAATTTTCATCCGATTGACTTGAAATTTGAACAGGATTTGCAGATCAGCTCACTGAATACAACCACCAATTATTTTTTGACCACAAAAAGCCAACACAGACCTAATTTCTAAAATTGATGGATTGGGCCAAAAACTCGAGATATCATGATATGTCGACAAGTTGTGGACGAGCGGTGACGAAACTCGGTGGATGAGTTGGTTCGGTAACAAGAACAAGCCGATTCGATTCTGGTTCAGATCCAGCCCATCAGTGGGATACAAAACGTATGCTGGAGGTATGCGCTCCACCGAGTGACGTTCTACTATGTTCTGTTTTGCCAAGTGTCGCTCTCTGAGTGATTTTTCATTTGCTTGTTCGTCCGCACAGAACTTCAGTGTTTTCCTCCACAACCGCTTGTCGGATTGAGACAATTTTCACCGGACGAGTGACTTCTCGTGTAGAATGTTTTCATGATAATTATGACGTCGGAGGTCACGTGTTGCGGTAGCCGTGTTGGAAAAACCAAAAAACTTTGTACCTCTGTATCTCTGAAACCGCACCATGGAAAAACTTGAAACTTGCCACGTGGCAAGCACTCCTCATGGGGAATAAGTACGATGTTCTTTTATGAAGTCATCGGTGCCTTCGTCATGACGTCATAATTGCAGAAGTAGAACGCCGCACGTGATCAGTATGAAAATTTTTTGACCATCATCTCGGGATAAAATGGTCCGTATAAAAAAAAATAATTGATGACGTCGTCGGTCACGTGACTCAGCCGCCATAGTTGTTTGTTTTTTTTTAACCTTCAAAAAATCTTCTCTGAAACGGCTGAACAGATCGAGGCAAAACTTTACACTTATGACCGCCTATCCATGAGGAACAAAAGGTTCACACATATGACATCATAGGTCACATTGCCTGGCAACAATATTGGATTTACCCTAAAACCTTAAAAAAAAATCTTCTCCAGAACGGCTGGACAGATCGAGGGGAAGCTTCACACAAATGTCCCACAAGCTTTGGGTGCAAACGTTTGTTGAGGAATAATTGATCGGTCACATGGTTTGGCAGTCATATTGGATTGAAGATAATTGTTAAACGTTTTCTCCGGAATCGCTTCATCAATCGACGTGAAACTTCACAACCATTATCTGGTAGTGACGGGGAACACATGTTTTAAATTTCACCTTGATCGGACGCATGGTCTGGCAGGCAGAATTATTTAATTTTTGATCTGGGTTATTTTTGTTTTTTTTATTTAATTTAAATAACTTGGCTCACTTGGCTGTGCCTGGATGGGTTTGAGGGTGGAGGAGCAGCAGCTGAAATGTGAATCCTCTCCAGGTTCCTCCTGGTAACTTAATCTTTGCTTTTTCCTTGTTCGGGTTCCTCTGATGACTCCAATGCAGGACTCGTACCTCTTTGGTCTTCCATTTGATTTGAAATGAATTAATTTTAATCCCATTCTAAATTAAATTGAATAATAATTATAATTAAAAAAAACGTCATGGGTCAGGGTCAGGGGTCCGATCAAAGTGGGACGTCTTGGTACCCGGTCATCACTGCCAGCAGTTATAAAGTGACGGTTCTCGTTATGCTGTTATTAATTACGTAACACACCAGGACACAAACACCACACAAAACAAGTCCTGGTGAGGGTCTGCAATCTCTGATTGCTCTTTTTCTTGTTCATTATGCCGAATGTTTTATGACGATATGTGAAGCGGAGAAAAAGAGAGGAGATAGGAAACGCACAAACAGGCAGATACACAGACACCTTGCTTTTGTTGATCGTGGTGTAAACAAACATACCCCGCAGTCTTCATTTGACACCAAAGTAGGAGCGCATCCTTCGCCCGTCTTGTTTCTTTGTTATCTTCTGTTTTGACGCTGATATCCTGAACCTGTTCACAGGACGATCTGTATTAGACGAATCAACTCAAATCTGCACAGCCGTAAACTAATGGGACAACCGACTTGACGTTCACCAATCCAACAGTGGCCACCCGTGAAGCACCAACCCAACAGTTTACAGTCAAGGCCGAAAAATGAACCGAGACTAGACCACTCGAAGGTGCGTGCGCCCCTTCTGAACCGTGATGCCAGGACGACATCTTTGCAAACCAAACCACGCAACGCGTTAGTTACGTGTGTGACGCTTGGCTTCATGTAATCCTAACACTGCACAACCAGCAAAGCCAGGACGTACGTGTGGCATCTCACACCTGGAATCGCAGGAATATGGTCCAGACTAGGCCCAGGATGAGACGTTGGTTTCCATCGACAATGTCGTGTGCGCCCATGTTCTCGAGGTGAAACTTCTGATGCCTGAGAAACCGCAGAGCGATGTCCACGTTTTCGAGGTTGTGGATACGCATCGTGCCTCTCGTTGGTTTACCCTGAAAAGAGAGCATGCGGTACATGGGTTTGCGATGAAAGGTACGAAATGAACAAACACCATGCTCCTTGGATTCATGGAGATCGACGTGACACAAGTACGAGCACCCGCTCCAATCCCCCCTGTCTGCGGCAGGGGTCAGTAAACCACTTGCACTGTAGCACGTGTGCAAGCAAAAAAATTTAACTCGTCCACACGTGTTGAGATGTCGTGCGACACGGTATCTCGTTTTTGGTCCTGTCTCTCAATGGAGAAGAATCACTCAGGAAATTATAAAATTCTAGCGTCCGGATCGTCACCAAAACCGAATCAATTCGTCCTTGTCACACAGACAACCTGTCCACCATATTTCGTCTGAATCCGTCTGTAAGTTTTTGAGATATCCTGCTCACAGACAGACAGACAGACAAATATGATGATATTATATGGTATTTGATGGGACAGGAGGACCCCAGAACAGCAATCCTATTACGGAATGAAGCTGGGGGCTTTGCCCAAAGGAACACCATGACGTCATTCAGCATGACGACGGCTTTGAGAAAAGCGTATTTTCGAATGGGCCGAACGGAGAAGAAAAAAAATCGATGATCTGTCAGTACATTTCGATGCCATAAGTGAAATTGCAAGACGTCACTTCAGCCGACGGACTTTGGTGAGGACGCGCGAAGCGGTCAGACAGGAGATCGTAAACGGAAACGAGACACAGACAGACGAACACAAAAAGACACCGTCCTTGTACTTACAAAGATATTGATTAGCGATGTCCAATCCGGAAATCACGTGGTGTATGAATGGCAAAGAATATTTGCCACTTCCCTCCCAGAAAATACAGCACTGCAAGTACGTACACTAACAAGGCCTCGATCGGGCCGGAAACATACCGGGCACTCTCCCGACAACACTTCCAGCAACTTGATGAGCACGTGTCCGTTGCGTAGATCTGTGTCGAGATCTGAGATCTCACAAGAGGTGGAGGCTAAGTGTGAGTTAATCCACTTGGTGAAGGTTTTCTTCTGTACAGCTCCGTGCTGAGCTGCAGAAAACAGTTACATTCGCACATGTTGGCGGAGAGAGGTTCACGGACCGGGGTCAGCACGAGGTCAGCACATTTAAATAAATAATAATTTCGCTAATTTGACCGATTACCACGTCCTCAAAAGGCGGAAATTCCACGGTCATCCCAAGTTGTCCCGAAAGCAAAACAATTCCACGACCCTGAAGCGTGACCGGCGTTACGTGTTCGGATCCCACTCCTGACACCACATATGGATCACCGGTATATTCCAGGCACGAGCAGCGTCGCCGGTCTCTCGAGATCACACACGTGATCCAAATCGAGCTGCAAGAGTATTCATCGTATTTCCAAAACCCGGAAACCGATCACATGACATGGAGCAGGAAGTGCTTCGCATGACAGCAAGGTCGTGCACGTGGAAACAGCTTCAGGAAGTTCGTTTTGCATTTTAAAGAGGAAACGATGTTCGCAGTGAGTTATAAAACCATGGGACTTACCTTCAGACTCACCGACTGACTTACCTTCAGACTCACCGACTGACTTACCTTCGGACACTGCTCGATCACATTAGCTCACCGGACTAAAGTCCAGGTGAGCTACGACTACTAATAATGTGTGTACTGATTAATGTGTACAAATCCACCAATATCGGAAGCTCAAGGCGTCACCACCAACCACAGGTAAGCTATGTTGTGGGGAGTGCCGTGGATTTCACGACATCATGGAGTAAAGGTCCAAGCAGAGAAAATTCCGAGGTCCACAGGAGTAATAGAAGGGGAGAGAGAAAGAAGGAGGGGAGGTGGGGGCTCATCACGTGGTACAACATCCTTACCCATCAGCTCTTTTATCCGATGGTACTCAAAGAAGTGAGCGGCACCCCTCTGATCGTCACGATCCTCCTTCACTGCTCCGCCACGATCGCCGACACCCTCACACTGCTGCTGGATCTCCATTCCGTCGAAGTCGATGACTATCGATGTGGCCGGTCAGCGAAGAGAGGGGCGCGCACTACAACCACAACCACAACCACATATCAACATGATACATCACAGGAAGTACAGAGGGACGAGTCTTTCAAGGCAAATCGTACTCTCTCGGATGGACGGCGGACATCAGAGAGACACGGATGATGTACGTGAGACACAGGAAGCCATTTGTTTGTCTGCTTGTTCACTGAGTCGACAACTAATGATGGATCGATGACAATACCGACGAGTCACGTGATGGCAAAAAAAAATCTCATTTCAATCCATTTACAACGATGAACAATAAGGGTTCATTGTGGTTACCACATTGACCCAGTTTACCACATTAGCCTAGTTTACAACATTGGCCTCGTTTACCCCAATGGCCGAGTTTACCACATTGGCCTCGTTTACCACATTGGCTGAAGTTACCACATTGGCCTAGTTTACCACATTGGCTGAAGTTACCACATTGGCCTAGTTTACAACATTGGCTGAAGTTACCACATTGGCCTCGTTTACCACATTGGCTGAAGTTACCACATTGGCCTAGTTTACAACATTGGCTGAAGTTACCATAATGGCCGAGTTTACAACATTATCTGAAGTTACCACATTGGCCTAGTTGACCACATTGGCTGAAGTTACCATAATGGCCGAGTTTACAACATTAGCTGAAGTTAGCACATCAGCCTCGTTTACCACATTGGCTGAAGTTACCATAATGGCCTAGTTTACAACATTGGCTGAAGTTACCATAATGGCCTAGTTTACAACATTGGCTGAAGTTACCACATTGGCCTAGTTTACAACATTGGCTGAAGTTACCACATTGGCCTAGTTTACAACATTGGCTGAAGTTACCACATTGGCCTAGTTTACAACATTGGCTGAAGTTACCACATTGGCCTCGTTTACCACATTGGCTGAGGTTACCATAATGGCCTAGTTTACAACATTGCCAGAAGTTACCACATTGGCCTCGTTTACCACATTGGCTGAAGTTACCATAATGGCCTAGTTTACAACATTGGCTGAGGTTACCATCATGGCCTAGTTTACAACATTGCCAGAAGTTACCACATTGGCCTCGTTTACCACATTGGCTGAAGTTACCATAATGGCCTAGTTTACAACATTGGCTGAAGTTACCATAATGGCCTAGTTTACAACATTGGCTGAAGTTACCACATTGGCCTAGTTGACCACATTGGCTGAAGTTACCATAATGACCTATGGAGAGGGGGGGGGATGATCGGAAAGAGTCGGGTCGGGTCGGGTCGGGTCGGGTCGGGTCGGGTGTGCTCGGGGACAGGAGAGTGCCGACGCACGGAGAGATTCCATCCCATAAAAGCCGGAGGTTTACAAACAGCCATTGCTGACACCACGGTGATATGTCACGTGGTTATAAAGTATGACATCACGAGTTTTAAAATACCTTTTCTCGGGAACAAACCCGACAGGACGAAGTGATGATTTACCGATAAAATGTCCCCTTCGGAAACGCGGTGAAACGAAAGTGGGTGGTGATACGGCCGCCTCTTCTTCTTTATTTTTATATATCAACGAAACGAGTTGAAAATGAAAAAGTAAAACCTTCAACACAAAATGTTTTCCATCGACTCTCATATGAAGAAGGGCTTTATAATGGAAATTTAACATGATTTTATTTCCATTCTGAGAATCATTAAACGAACAATAATAAACAGAACCTCCCGGATGTGACGTACATGTAACGGAAAGTAGTTCCTGCGGCTTGATCTGAATCACGTTGATCTCGCGAGATCCGCAATGCCGAGAGTCCCTTTATAGAGAGAGTTGCGACAACTGACGATTTGACGCCATTTTGAGTCCATTCAGTGCGGTGCGCTCGTGCATTGAACCGTGTATTCCATTATGTTCTCCGTGTATGAGAGATGGGAATGGTCTTTTCCATGTTGATAATGAATAAATTATGTGAAGATGACAAAATATAAGATTTATGACAACTAAGAGCCATATGATAAATAATAAATTCACAGAGCTGGTTGTGATTTAACAGTCACAGACATTTCGAACCATGACAAAGAAGGAATGAACTCGACAAGTCCACGTGATGCTTATTTCAGCCACATTTTAATTTCAGGGAGGCGAGAGCAAGACTCGAACTCTCACCTCCCTGTTAATACGTGTCCATGTACAATATGTTAACACTTATCTTTGTATTTCTGCAGTTGTTTGACCTTGTTTATCGTGTGTGGGTATGTATTTGTGTTTGTTTAATTTTGAGATTTAAATTATTAATCCAAACTTAGCTGCATGTTGCCGATCATATATTCATCCCACCAAAAAGAGAGTAGCCCACCCCACCCGGCCTCCTCATTCTCTCTCTCTCTCTCTCTCTCTCTCTCTCTCTCTCTCTCTCTCTCTCTCTCTCTCTCTCTCTCTCTCTCTCTCTCTCTCTCTCTCTCTCTCTCTCTCTCTCTCTCTCTCTCTCTCTCTCTCTCTCTCTCTCTCTCTCACACACACACACACACACACACACACACACACACACACACACACACACACACACACACACACACACACACACACACACACGCATGTGCTAATGCACACACATACAAATTATCAATTAAAAGTCACACACACAAACAAGTTAATGTCCTCACACATTCAAATCAACAGAGACAAATACATACATTCAATGCATGCCCCTCCCCTCATGCCCCCCCCCTCGAAGGTAAAAGCCAGTCCCGACCATTCTACACTCCAAAGTTCGATGGGCTCCCTTCTATGCTTCTATGGGGTGTCAACCTGTTGAGTATCCTGAGATCTGTCAGTCTACACCCACACCAATAGATTTTAAATCTTTGGTATAACCGACTCTTAAAAGCTAGGGTTAGGGTTTAGGGTTAGATTTAGGTTTAGGGTCAGGTGTAGGGTTAGGGTTAGGGTCAGAATTGGGGTTAGTTTTGACCCTAACCCTTCCTTTGAAGAGTGGGCCGTGTGAGTCCGTGGGCCGAGTTAGCCCGGATCCGTTCTCCGTTCATTCATCTTTGTTTTGACTTTAGTTTGACTTTGACTTTGAGCCTGAGTCTGACTTTGGAGACATGACCTCGAGTCTAGACCCTATATTAATTGATCCAGCTCAAAGACTCTAACTCAAACTCAAACTTAATTTTAAATAAAGATACCTTCCCCTTCAAGTGCTAATTAATCCACGAGCAATGGATAACAAGCCTGGAAAGCCAAAGCAAAGGCCAGTCTCACTCGCAGCACACAAGTATACACATATGGGACCATTACCACCATCACACTGACCTGGCAGAGAACTGACCAAGAAGTTGCTTTCCATCCAACACGACTGACTGTTCTCCAAGATTTTCCGTCTTTTAGCATCTGATGGAAATCTATACATCTTGAATCCCTTCTCCGTTCTATTTGTGCACCGAAAGGCACAACAACCTGTCATTTTGTGGTAAAATCGATGTAAAACACGAATGAGAGCGCTGCGTACAGCGGGAACGTTAAAACGTGCCCGATATGCGTCCGATCCTGTCCGCGATGGACTCAAAATGGCTCCACGCAATCACGTGACTATATTTTTCCGGACCCTCTATGTCGCTACTCTCTCTATAAAGGGACTCTAGCAATGCCACTCCCGTTTGTGGAAACAGACTCCCTGAGGCTGTTCAAGCCCACTCTTCCCTCCACGGCATTAAAATGCGGTTAACCACCACCACCACCACCATCCGTAACCACGATCTTCATCCCCAAATAAACACGACATAACCCGAACCTGTTGCTTGCAGGTTCCTGTGTTTCCTTCCCTCTTCTCTCTCCTGTTCGTTCATCCCACTGCTTGTTGCGGTCCCGTTCTCCATGGTCCACCATCAACCTCCTGGTGAAGCTCCTAAAATCCAGGACCGCTGCTCACCTCCAATCATCTGTCCCTCTTTTTCCCGCCTGGAGAATCAACATCCACATCCTCTTCAACCTCATTCTTCACTCCAGGTCTTCAAGACAGCCGTCCACTTCCCTCTCAGATCGTTGTCAATCGAAAGCCAAGATCTTTTCTACCCCCATTTACCCTCCCCAAGCCTTCCTCCTTCCAACTTTCCTGTTTTTCTAACTTCCGAAGAGTTTCCTTCTGCGTCCATCTTGTCAACCCCCCTGCGTCGTCTCCTTGCCCTCATTCTTCCCGGCATTCCTTATCCCTCCAGTTGCTTGCCCGGTGAGGGACAGAGGTGTGCGCAGAGGGCATGAAGAGAGGGAGGGAGCCCGTAGTGCAGAGGAGGCCAGTAGAGAAAGGCCAGAACGCAGCTTGGTTCGTGTGGAGCGACTGGACATGGGGTGCCAGCAGAAACGAAGGAGGTTGAAAACTCTCCAGTGTTTCGAACTTGTTACACCAGAGATAGCTCGCCCACTCATGGCGAAGGACACTGTGGGATCGTCATCATCCACCGACTTATGCTGGGAGACGGGATTCCCGTTTAATGTCCATCTGAGGGACGGCACACACACACACACACACACACACACACACACACACACACACACACACACACACACACACACACACACACACACACACACACACACATTCACGAATCGCTCTCCCTGTGAAATACCGGGACGACGGCCGTCACTTTACACCCTTTAGACCCCTTGAGACCCCAAATACAATTGGAACACACCCTTTGCGCCTTTAGACCCATTCGACTGCTTAAACCCTTTAAACCTCTGAACCTTTGAAGACCCTTCAGACATTTATACCATTTTTAGATCCGAACTACTTTTGGAACGTACCCAAGGACCTGTCGACCCCGTATGACCCTTCAAACCCATGTAGACCCCTCACACTTCTTGGACTCTCTAAACCCGAACTACTATTGGGACGTTCCCTTCAAATACCATAAACCTTGAGACCCCAAAAGAGCCTTTAAAACCTGAGACCTTTGAATACCCTTTCGACATTAACATCCCTTAGACACGAACCACTTGGAACTTTAGACCCCACAGTCCTTTCGACCCCTTATGACCCTTTTAAACCCTCTATATACTATACCCTGTTGACCTTTTACAGTCTTTAAAAGACCCTTTCACGACACTTTTGAGACCTTACACCCTTTAGACTTCTCAGACAGGCTCGAGAAAGGTCGACGGGTCCTTTCACTGAACAAAATCGAATGGAACGTTTTTCCATTGATTAAAGACCCGCTCATCCCACATCGTTTTCACTGTGGTTACTCCAACCGCGTCATCAGGCCTTTCAGCCCCCAGGGGCCCCACGATTTCCCATCAAACTTGAAATAAACTTCATCCCAACTCCGACCGCCCTCCATCAGGACATCCGTCTCACTTGGGACCGCATCGTTTGCTGAGAAACATCGATTGTCGAGTTGACTGCTGTTCTTCTTTGGTTTTGTTTTACCTTCTTCACCTGAAACATAAACTCTTGTTCCCTCCACCAACCGAAGGTGGACGCAGGTTGTCGTCAACCCCGTCTGTCTGTTCGTCTGTGAGCAGGAAATCTCAAAACGTTGCCTGTCATCCTTCTGAGGTTGGCAAAATGAGTACCGGTGTGCCGGTATCGGGGGCACAGCGTCAGCGGAACAGCTGTGCCCAAACAAAATGAGAGCTCCCTAGCAGCCAAGCTGCCAATATGCAAGAAAATGAAGAAAGGAACTCGAACCTCCTTCACATTTTATGTTTTTCACAATGCCTTCGCTCGACGTGTAACCTGTGTGGGCTCTACAGCAAATGTGGTGAACAACAACACAAAAAAAATTCTGAAGCAGAGTTTGTCTACCTGTGTGCAGCAAATATTAAACTTTCATAAAAATCTACAACCTGTCAAAACAAGCCACTCCGCACCCCCCCCTCGCCCCCCACCTCATAGCGCTCCCGCTAACAACAAATCAATGTCAAAACAACAATTAAAACAAAGAAATTCGTTGAAAATAACTCAAACTGCAAATAATGAATCTGTATTCGGTGAATCCAGTTTTGGCCAGCAGGATGGCCGACAGGTACGCACGCTCACCTTCGAGCCGATCAGCCTGGGTTTGAATCTCTGTCCGGCTGTAAACCGTCATCTTGGTGTTTCAGGATGATACGATCAATGTGTACGCCGTCCGAGCATCGTTCTGACAGTTTATGGTCAGGCCGAGAATCACACCCAGACGAGACAGTTCGAAGACAGGTGCGCTACCTCTGCGGTCTGCACAGTCCTGTAAGATGGTTTGTACTGATACCTATGAGCAGGTACGGATCATGAAAAATTCCCTTTCAAAGAGGTAAACGAGTGAAAGGTATCCACTTCGTGCCGCTTTTCCACTTCAGTGCAGACATATCAGACACCACAAGTTACTTCGACTCACCGGAGATTGTCCGTAAGACTCAAGTCGCAGCTGACCACGTACTTGAGGAGACGAGCTGAAGGTTCTTTCGAAAGTGCCAGCACCATTTTCCCATTAAGTGGAAACAAATCAGCATTTGTTGGGAAAGTGAAACAGTTTCACAACTGTGTCCATCAATAAATTTACAAAGAAAATTACAAATTTCTCCAAAATTAGCCAAATGGTTTTTCAAGTGTGACAATAAAAGAAAATGTCACACAATTAAGCTCGATTGATAATATAATTAACCTGAGAAGTCAAGTTTTCTCAGCACAGATAACACAATGTATTGTGATAACCCTTTAAATGGGAAATATCTGATTCAAACACAAAATGATTATTACATTTATCTGCTTTACGAGTACGTGTCGGTTTTCAATCGGTGCATCCGTCTGCATTTTAACACAGAGGGGCACGAGAGGAGGGAACACAGAGGGCACGAAATACCAGAACACAGAGGGGCACAAGATACCGGAACACAGAGGGGCACGAGAGGCCGGAACACAGAGGGCACGAAATACCAGAACACAGAGGGCACGAGATACCGGAACACAGAGGGGCACGAGAGGAGGGAACACAGAGGGGCACGAAATACCAGAACACAGAGGGCACGAGATACCGGAACACAGAGGGGAACGAGAGGCGGGAACACAGAGGGAAACGAGAGGCGGGAACACAGAGGGAAACGAGAGGCGGGAACACAGAGGGGCACGAAATACCAGAACACAGAGGAGCACGACATACCGGAACACAGAGGGAAACGAGAGGCGGGAACACAGAGGGCACGAAATACCAGAACACAGAGGGCACGAGATACCGGAACACAGAGGGGCACGAGAGGAGGGAACACAGAGGGGCACGAAATACCGGAACACAGAGGGGCACAAGATACCGGAACACAGAGGGGCACGAAATACCGGAACACAGAGGGGCACAAGATACCGGAACACAGAGGGAAACGAGAGGCCAGAACACAGAGACGCGAGAGCTCGGAAGAAAACCCTTCCCCATAGAAATCCTCGATCTTTTCTACCCCCGTCAATCCACCCCAAACCCACCTCCATCAAATTCCCTGCTTTCCTTTCTGAAAATCCGTGTGATGTCCATCTTGTTTACCACGTGTACCACGTCTCATCCCTCTCCCACCCCTATTGTCTCCTGCTCCCCTTGTTATACGTTCTGTGCGTCAGCTCTTACATGAGCCTCGACAGTGTATATTAGCCTCAACATTGTATTTAAAAAATTTTGAAAACCAAAAAAAATGGAAGCCAGCGATTCGAAAGGTCACCCGAGTTGAGAGCAAAACCAAGTAAGTGTCCATGAAACTTACCAATCACCCCGAAGCTTTTTCCAACGCAAGACCTCAAAGGGTCTCGTTTTGCTCACGGTGTGAATGAAAGGACAAATAAACAAGGGGACACGTTGGTGGTTGGATCCAACAAGGTTGGATCTTGGGTTGGTGTGGTGTTCGCGCAGGCAGGATGGGCTGAATGGCGTCCACCTGTGCTGGATTTCCTTGTTGTTTCCTTGTTGTCCACCCGTCGGGACTCGGCGGTGCCGAACTCCTCATCGTGGATCATCCTTGTGTTTAACAAATACCTAACCTGAGGAATGCTGATCGCCTTGTGACCATTCTCCTCTCTTACGGACACAAACAAACATCAATCAGCACGAGTTACAGAGAGAAGCGTCCAATGATTATACAGGTGTGTTCAAACGTATGCAATGCTTTGAAAAGAGCGCAGCGATGAACTCTTCATTGTCTTGAGAAACTTGCCATTGCTTCCCATTGAGTTTGACAGGGTACCCTGTCCTGTCATCCGGTCGGTAAGGAGAAGGTTAAGTTAAGTTTGTGAGTTGTTTGTATTTACTTTGCTAGTTGTAAATACACACCTTGATTGCCATTTACTGCATTTCCCCTTTTACTGCCCCGGTTGCCCTTTGACTCCATTAAAGTCCTTGAGTTCCCTTCCCTCCTTCCCCTTCCCCCAAATTGCTTGTTGTCAATAATTTTTGCTTGTTTAATTATATTTCCAATTTGTCCGTGGTTGTCCTTTCTTCCTTTGGTCCAGAAATGTCCGTACACAGATGAGCAGGGTGATTATAATTCCCCAACGGATTGGCTCTCACATCAGTCCGGCGTTGTGCTCGCAGTAAGCTCGGCCGCCTTAATCAAGATCCAAGAAAGATAAAAGTAGCACAACCACCGAGGGCGCGATTCCCCGTAAGGAGACTGCGAGTACCACAGTTAAACGGTAGTCAGACGGAGGACACTGGAGGACATTGTTGGCGTTCGTGGACGATTAGCGACACGGACTAATTTGTGTGTGACGGCTTCGATTCCCGGTGAGTCCGGGGAGAACCGGGGATACCCCCATTCTCGTAGTACCCCTTGCGAACCCGGGTCCACAACACTATCAATTAATTGAACACATCAGGAGATGGACCAAGGTGAATGACAGGACAGGATATACGGTTGAATGTACCTCAAGCTGCACAACTCCTGCTAGTTTGGAGCCCACACCTGGAATCAAACCCGGATCACCTGGGTGTAAACGAGGTATCCTAACTACTCGACCACGTGGGTGATATCAGGGTAACATCTGGCCAAATTAAATCTGTATAACACATTAAAATTGGACCACTCCCGAAAACTTACAAAGTACTACGCCAAATGATTACTCAACATTAACACAGATACACAAGTGGGATTACCACTCCTTCCAGTCCATGTTTCAACATCTTGATGTTCCCTCACACCAGGACACCTGTCAAAGGATCCCTGGAATATACCACGGTTCTTACAATCCCGAACATCAATCCACTCAGAATCCGAAACATTAATTCCCTCCTTAATGTTGTCCCTTTCTCTTGATGCAACACTGTGATCCAGAATGCTTTACCTCCTCCAATTTTACCTTTCCAATAACACCTGTAAATATCTCGTCTCCTTCTTCAACTTCACTCCTCATTAAACCTAATCCATCACTACAATGACCTCATACTCTTCACCATCTTCTCGAGTTTCAATCTCCTCCATCTGATCATTTCAACTCCTGGTGTTGGTACGGAATGTTTGTTCACTTTCCCCTTCCTGTAATTATTTATTCCTTCCTGGACTTACCAATCAAGTTATCAGTTGTCGTTCCTCTTTTTCTATCCTCCTCACCGTCCCCTTGCCATGACTGATCTTGCTGTCCCCTTCTGTTAGACCTGCATGGTCATCATTGTGGAGACACCTCCCCCCCCCCTTTGCTCCCAAAGTGATTCCCATTGCTACCAAAACCCCAAACCTGCTTCCGAGACCATTCTACCAACCATCGGTAGATATCCATTGCTCTACTCATCAACTCATTCCCTTTTTGATTGATTTTGTTGATTTTCTATTTTTTCATCATCAGAACTTGAATTCCACATCTTGGGATTGAAACACCAAACGACAAGCAGAGCAAGAGTGAATGATAGAAAACGTTTATTATTCCACGAGCACTGTGTCACACCAACTTGGTAAATGCATTCGTGGAATGAATTTGGCAAACGAATGACAAGCCCGGGGGGGGGGGGGTTCATTGGTGAACTCGGATCAAAGGGGGGGAATTGAGGTACAAAAGTTAATTAAAGTACAAAAACGACTTCGCATGTGAACGAAGTGAAATGAAATGGGAATGAAGGATCTAAAATGGACGAATTATCTCGAAGGTCTTGGTGGTGGTTTCGGAGATGGTGGTTCGCTCTGTGATGGACTTGGAGAGGGTGATGTTTTTCCTCCCGGTTGAGGGGGAGCTTGACTCGGCGGTCTTGGTGAAGGTCCTTCATGAGAGGTGTCATCTTGATCCGGAGGTGACGCGGAGTTCGAGACCCTCGCGGCTTTCCGAGCGAGGGCTGCGTTAATAATGCATCAGACACACAATTTGTAATATTCGCGACAACCATGATGATCGTTTTGCTGGGGTGCACTCGGGGTGTTAGGTGGTGGACCGCCGTAAGCCTGATTGCTTAATCACTTGTTCTGAAGGACCAACCAATTAAAAGAAGCATTCGGTCAATGAAAACCATAAATAACCAGAACAGCACTCTTCGACGTCGCAACGTCCACAGATTACATCATCAAACAGACTTGCACCAAGTTTGATTAAAATCCCTTCAGATGTCCTCAAATGTCACTTTTTTTATACCTGACATGACCTTTGACCTCTTGCCCCCATTATCTAATCAGTTGATGTATACATCATTATACATACTTGTACCAAGTTTGACAGATCCCTTCAGCCGTTCTTAAGCTACACGGTAACGAAAACCTATTACGGACTCTGACCTTTCACCTTTGACTCCTTGATGCCGCCATCTAATCAGTTCATATTTGCATCATACTGTTTACTGAAACCAAGTTTGGTCAAAATCCCATCACTGGTTCACAAGTTAGCGCAGTAACATAATTTTTACAGAACATGACAGCTGACCTTTGACTTTTTGACCCCAAAATTTAATCACTTTATGTATACATCATTAAACATACTTGGAGCAAGTTTGATTTCGATCTCTTCAACCATTGTTAAATTATCGCGGCAACAAAAACCTATCAAGGAGGGCTCAAAAGTGTGGGGGCCATTACACACCCCTGAGGAACTCCAGTGACAACTGGAAATAAGTCAGAGATGGTACCACCACATCTCACAACATTCTCAGTACCAGAGTATCGTTCAGATATCAGATCGATCAGTTTTGGTGGCACCCCACGAAGACCAAGAATCCTCCAGAGGACATCCCGATTCACTGAATCGAACGCTTTACAGAGATCAACGTGAGCTGCAAGCAGCCCCTGCCGAAACTCTCGTCTGCGTTCGGTGAGGACCCGAAGAGCAAGGATACGGTCAATCGTTGACCTCTTTGGTGTAAAGCCTGACTGCTCTGGACTCTGGTGTTCAAGCAGATGGTGGCGAACCCTATCAAGAATTATCCGAGCGAACACCTTGCCCGGCACTGAGAGCAGCGTTACCCCTCGGTTGTTGCTGCAGTCCTGGCGATCACCCTTCCCTTTCCAGAGAGGGACAACAAGGCCCCTCTTCCAGTTAGTTGGGATGATGCCTGTGTTCCAGGCAGAGCACAGAACTGCATGCGACAACACGAGTGCAGAATTTCCACCAGACTTGAGAAGTTCAGCATGGATGCCACAGATCCCTGGAGCTTCACTCAATTTCATCCGGTTCACCGCAGCCTGTGTTTCCACAAACGAAGTTGGACCAGAGTTGATTGGAAGATCAGCAATAGGGATAGTAACACCCCTGACATGCATCTGAACAGCTGGGGGATCAGCCTGGCACAACCGCTCAAAGTTACCGGCCCAGCGGGCCTTCACTTCGGACTCCTTTGTCAACAGCCCACCACCCTCTGCTCTCACGGCAGTACACCGAGGGACGGGCTTGGAGGAACGCAATGTGCTAATTCCTCTGTAAGCAGGACGAGAATCACCTGACCACAGGTGATGCTCTACCCCCTCACAGATTCCTCACACATTTCCACCTTAAGCACATGGACAGTTTTACGCCTCAGCTCCCTGAACAGCACAGCTCTGCCATTCAGCCTGGCCCTGCAACTCTGGTCAACTTATCCAGTGTCCCTTGAGAGACAAAATTCTTCTTCGCCCTCTGGAGAGTTCCAAGACATCCACCGGCAACATCAAGGACGGTGGTCTTGAAGGCACTCCACAACTCTTCAGGATTCCCCAAAGTACCCAGACCCCCCAAATCCCCACTCAGCCTGTTTGCAAACTCCTCAGCTATCCTTGAGCTTGCCAACATCCAGCCTCGGCTGGGATGGTAACATTCTCCTGGATTTAAGGTGCAACTTCAAAGTTGACACAACAAGCCTGTGATCGGTATTGAGGAACTGATCGCTCTGGTAGACCCTGCAGTTCTGGATCATTACCCAGCGACCATCAACTAACGGGGGTTGGGAGGGGTGTCCACTGATGCTATAATTAGTACAGGAAGCAGCGTGAGGGGAGAGGCAGCGTGAGGGGGGAGAGGCAGCGTGAGTGAAGGAGGGAAGCAGCATGAGGGAAAGGGGACGCAGTGTGAGCGGAGGGAATGGGAAGGCAGTATGAGAAGAAGGGAAGGCAGCACGAGGGGAAGGGAGGCAGCATAATGGCAAGGAAGGAAGCGCGAGGGGAGGGAGAGGGAAGGCAGCGTGAGGGGGGGGGGTGGTAGTCATTATATGTGAAAGCAGGCGAGTGTGAAAAAATTAAGATGAACATGTGATATAAGGTTAACATGGTATCGATTTGGCAAAGGCCTGCATGGATGCCCCCCCCCCCGTGTGTACCGCACACATTTAACCTAGCATGCAGACACGCACACACGCCTCACGGAGAGTCACTTGGACCCATTTGTACCACATCCATGTGCTGTCTTTGTATTTGTTCATTTTCAGGAACTTCTGACTCTTAATCCAGCACAGAAACTATTAGTGTATTTATATTAATATTTTGTAATGAAAGCAGATCGCACAAAACGGTAAAAAAAAAAACTTCATGCGGAATTGACAAAAAAAGGACCCCTGTGAAAGTGGTCATGCTGGCCAACCGATTTGGCACTCCGAGAACGGTCTCGGGCCTATTTACCACCTTACTATGCTCAGGTGGAACGCCGAAGTCAGTGGTGTGACGTGCTGGGTGCACCCGATTACCCAAATTAGTGACTGGAGCGGTGGTCATCACCACCCTCAACCCCCGCCTCAGCGAGGTTATTGACCCCACCCTGCACAGCTATTATTGGCCAGCTAACCCAGTTCGTAGGTGTGTCATCCTGCCATGACCTCTCACCCAGACAGATTGGTACTGATGACACCAAAGTCAGGGGTGGTGATTGGGGGAGGTGCAGGGGAGGTGTTCATGGAGTTTCCGGCCAAAACTCGGGCCTCCATCCAAGATAATCTTCAAAAGAACGTATAAGACAGATTACAGAGGGATGAAATAGTAAAAAAAAGTTTCAAGGAAAAGAGGTTTTCGACACATATGGGGAAGGCTGACAGCAAGCAGCTTACTGGATGAATAATGACACATTTCTTCATGTGTAGGTTTTTTACCCTCACACTTATACCAATACAGTACTTTAGTCATCTCCCTTTCAGAATTTCACAACATTCAATGAACAACAACGACTTCATTCTGTCCAGCTACGATGAAATGTCGAACAGAGCATTACTTACCATTGTAATCTACGTCGCTCTGCACCGACCGTGGCACAGCACGGGCAGTCGCAGCAACTGGGGTGGCTTCCACAGCCACCGTAGGCCCCATCATAGTCACCGTAGGAACCATCATAGTCACCGTAGGAACCATCATAGTCACCATAGGACCCATCATAGTCACCGTAGCCACCAACAAAGTTCCCGTTGTCATCGTACCATTGGTTGTAACAACCAGAAAACCAATCCTGCGAGGTGGCTGTGAGGAAAATGTGGTTTTTGAACAATCACAGGAAGCACTAGTTAGACAGCATGGATGACTTGGTGACAAGAGGTGATTAACACAACAAATAACATCGGATTTGGATGCAGAAGCTTCAGTTCCAGGATCGAAGGGCATAGTTCTGTTCCACCACCAATACATGGGGATCAAATGGAACCCACAAAGTAAGCAAGTACATCTATACGATAAAAGCGAAATTGTACATTTGTTTGTTCGTTACCTCCACAACCGAAGGTGGACGGAGGTGATGTTTTCACCTCTGTCTGTCTGTCAGTCTGTGAGCAGGATATCTCAAAAAGTCATGGACGGATTCGGACGAAACCTGGTGGACAGCCTAGGTGTGTGACGAGGACGAATTGGTTCAATTTTGAAGATCCGGATCCGAATCCGGATACGAGAACATTTCAAGTGATTCTTCACCATTGAGAGATGGGGCCAAAAACGATAGATATAGGAGCGTGAGGTCTCAAAACGTTGTGGACGGATCCGGACAAAACAAAGTGGATGAATTGGGTAGGTGACAAGAACAAGCCGATTCGATTTTGGTTCAGGTCCGAATCCAGATCCCACCTATCAGTGGGATACAAATCGTGAACTCCTCAGCCTGGCAGGGGTATGTGCTCTACAGAGTGCTGTTCTAGCTTACCCTGCAGATACATTACAAATGTATATCATTCAGAAAAACGTAAGATACAGATTTACCTTGGCAAGCAAGTCAAAGTTGGAACTCTCTCACCTCCAATAGGATTTCCTCTTCCAAAATTTCCTCTGCCCCTCCCATGGCCACCAAGCCCCCAAAACCGGTTCCGATCGACTACCCTGGGCAATGCCACTTCGACCTCGCACTGATGAGAAGATAAAAGAAAAACAACATTCAAAAAACAAAATATCACTTCCCATTACTTACCATCATAACAGTGAAGGTGGTCTCAATGAACCCCACCTTTAATAGCAACGTAACAGTTATATTGTTGCGAATCTGGAAGCCATGAGCACACAACATTCAGGTCCTATAGCCCAGTTATTTCGATAAGTGAATGTGGATAGATAGCTCCCTTTCCCTCGTCTAATGGGTGATTAAATGTTCATGCGCTGTGGAGTTATTTTGATAGTTAGGATTTTCTTTGACATTTTTATACCCCTTACAACAACAACGAAAACCCTCTGCTCCCAGCATTCTCCACGCGCTCGCTTGGGCACTCCAAGTAATGGAATGCGACATGCTCCACCCACCAATTCGCTTGGCGGCGCACCGAGTAGGGGAAAGGTCAGGCCCCACCCATAGGCTCGCTTGGGCACTCCAAGAAATGGAATGCGACAGCCCCAACCGACGGCGAACGAGCCACACCGGAAGCGAGCCGCGCCCGAGAGGGATAAAAGGGAATGGAGAGACAGAAGTTGGTTCTTCTTGGTTCTTGGTTGACGGTTGGTGGTTGGAGTTGGTGGTTGTTTGGCTGAGTCGACTCGGGCGGGTTGCGAAGGATCGGCGCCTCGTCTTCACCAGCGCGTGTTCTGGAGCGCAAGAGGATCTGCCGGAGCTCGGGAGGCTGATCGCGGCTCGCCAGTGTCTGGATTCAGCTCGCCCTCGCTGGTGCCCGGTTCGAATCAGCTCGAAGACCACACGAGGTGGACAGGTCCGAGGCAGGTTCTGGTCTTTTGTTCGCCTCTCCATCCGAGCTGGAGGCCTTAATAAAGACCACTTTGGGTCCGATTCTTTTGGGTGTGTGTGTGTGTGTGTGTGTGTGTGTGTGTGTGTGTGTGTGTGTGTGTGTGTGTGTGTGTGTGTGTGTGTATGTGTGTGTGTGTGTGTGTTTGTGGCGCCAGTCTGCAAAGTAATGAATTGTTAAGTGTCTTGCTGTTCATACGTGCTTTTCAATATTCGGATAACTCTGCCCACACGTGCTCCCCTCATTTCCCTATTGTTTAATAAATATCTACATTTGTGAAATGTATCAGCTCGTTCGTGTCCTTTCCTCCATTGGCTTAGCGTGCTGCGTGTTGGAAAATTAGCAAGGCCGTTGTGCCGCCATAAGGGGACCTTTGGACCGACGGATCTCTTTGACCATCCGCTCGGGTCACACATGGTTCGAGTACGCTAGCGGCTCGTTCCGTACGGGTGCCGTCGAGGGTGTGAAGACTTGGTAAATCGCCACGTGGATCTCTAGGTATTTTGAAAATTGGCAAATAACTCTGCACCACGTGGTAGAAATATTGACGCTTCACGGTCCGATAAGGGACCCGTATTCTTCGGAGTTTTCCGAAGAAGTACAATCTAAATTCCGGGTGATCGGCGGAGTCGACTTTTCGGCCCCATCTCGCTGTCGTGCTCGTCGCCGACGCCCGGCCCGCAACAATATTACCATCACGTCCACAGTGACGCCACAAATCAAAACTAGATACTGCACAAAAGACCCATCATGCCTGTGCTTTATGTACACACCATTAATTTCATCCAGGAGAGAGAGAGAGAGAGAGAGAGAGAGAGAGAGAGAGAGAGAGAGAGAGAGAGAGAGAGAGGAGAGGGAGGGAGAGAGAGAGAGAGGGGGGGAGAGAGAGAGAGAGAGAGAGAGAGAGAGAGAGAGAGGGGGAGGGAGACAGAGAGAGACAGAGAGAGAGGGGCTGGAGGGAGAAAGAGAGAGAGGGGGAGGGAGAGAGAGGCGGAGGGAGAGAGAGTGAGAGAGAGGGGGAGGAAAGGAGAGAGAGGGAGGGAAAGGGAGAGAGAGAGAGAGGGGGAGATGGAGGGGGAATGAGAGAGAGAGAGAGAGAGAGAGAGAGAGAGAGAGAGGGGGGGAGATGGAGGGGGAATGAGAGAGAGAGAGAGAGAGAGAGAGAGAGAGAGAGAGAGAGAGAGAGAGAGAGAGAGAGAGAGAGAGAGAGAGAGAGAGAGAGAGAGAGAGAGAGAGAGAGAGAGAGAGAGAGAGGGGGAGGGAGACAGAGAGAGACAGAGAGAGGGGGCTGGAGGGAGAAAGAGAGAGAGGGGGAGGGAGAGAGAGGCGGAGGGAGAGAGAGAGTGAGAGAGAGGGAGGGGAAAGGGAGAGAGAGAGAGAGAGAGAGAGAGAGAGAGAGAGAGAGAGAGAGAGAGAGAGAGAGAGAGAGAGAGAGAGAGAGAGGGGGCGGGAGAGGGAGGGGAGTGAGAGAGAGAGGAACTATTTGAAGCATGCATGTTGTATGAAATCGTCAGCTTATTACAAGTGTTAATCTGTTACTTGTACATTTGCAAACTTAAAAACCAAAATACCTTTTTGTCCCAAAAATTAAACACTAAAAATGTCTCCAAATTCATGAAAATTAATGCTCGACCTCCCTTAAAAAATTGAAACTTCTCTCAAATTATCGAATCGCCATGCCGTTCCAAAAGTAGAAATATACCATCAGAGATGGGGAATCCCCTGCCATTGAAAAATAATTGAAATCAGATAAGCGGTTTTCCATTTATTACAAAAAACATTTTTTTCAAGATGGCCGCCCCAGTCGGCCATCTTGGATCCGGCCACGCCCAAAATCAATAGGGTTCTTCCTTCTCAGGTGGTACATCTGTGACCCTAATTTCAAATCGATATGGCGAACAGTTTATGAGTTAATTATCGCACTCACAGCTATAAATGTTGACGCCATGCCAGCCAGCCGGACGGACGGACGGACGACCGCCCCAGTCGGCCATCTTGGATCCGGCCACGCCCAAAATCAATAGGGTTCTTCCTTTTCAGGTGGTACATGTGTGACCCAAATTTCAAATCGATATGGCGAACAGTTTATGAGTTATCGCACTCACAGCTATAAATGTTGACGCCGCCCCAGTCGGCCATCTTGGAGCCGGCTTCGCCCAAAAATCAATAGGGTTCTTCCTTTTCAGGTGGTACATGTGTGACCCAAATTTCAAATCGATATGGCGAACAGTTTATGAGTTATCGCACTCACAACTATAAATGTTGACGCCCAGCCAGCCGGCCGGACAGAAGACACGGGTGATAACAATATCCCCCTTCCGCCACGCGGCGGGGGATAAAAACAACCAATGAAGTGTGTTTTCAAAACAAACCATCCTAACTCCGATCCTGTGATCAAGGATGATTTCAAAACAAACCTTCATGTCTCCAATCACGTGGAATATCCTCTTCAAGGCCCGCCACACCGAGTTCTCATCCTGAAAGGTCACAAAGCCAAAGCCTCGGGGTTTCCTCGACACAGAATCCACCGGATGCTGAACCGCTTCCACCTGCCCAAGGAAGTCGGGCGAAAGCAATGTCATCATAAGAGTTTGAGGGGATGCACAAGGACAACCTCAAACTTTTCAAAAAGGGAGGAGGGGAAGAAGACTGCGGGTAGGGATGGCTGTGACATGGTACTCCGTAACCCCCTTCAAACCCAGGGTGCCATCAGTTTTCAACTCATTCAGATCAGCGGTTCAAGAAGCATATGTAAATAAACAAACCTACAAACAAACAAACAAACACTTTTCTCACTCGGACAGCATTGGGTAGAGCGCACACCTCCACCAGGCTGAGCTGTTAGGAATCGACATCCGGACCTGAACCAGAAACAAATCGACTTGTTCTTGTCACCTAACCAACTCAGCCACCGAATTTTTCATAATTCGTCTACAACTTTTTCAGATATCATGCAATGAATCGTTTTTAGCCCCATCTCTAAATGTTGAATAAGCACTTTAAAAAATTCTCGTATCCGAATCTGGATTCGGATCTTCAACAAAATCTGATCAATTCCTCCTTGAAACACATCCAACCTGTCCACCAAATTTCGTCCGAATCCGTCTGGAACTTTCTGAGATATCCTACTCACGGACAGACAAACAAAGAAAGACGTGCATAGCACGATACTTGCGAAATCGCAAAAACAAATTTGACCTCAAAATAATTGGTGGTTGAATTCAATGAACAGATGTGCAAATCCTCTTCAAATTTCAAGTCAATCAGATGAAAATTGGAGACCACAAATTTGACGAAGTCATTGACCTTTGGCCGATGTTAACCTTTTTTCCATTTTGACCTCAAAATCAATCGGCTTCTTTCTTGTGACCAACTCTACCAGGCGGTGAAGTTTCGTGAAAGTCGGAGCAAAACTGTGACCTGCAGGCGATTGATATACAAACACACAAACAGACAGGGGTGAAAAGATAACCTCCATCAACCTTCAGTGGCAGAGTTTATTACATACAAGGGAAAAAAACATTAACAAAAAAATGTAAAAACATCGAGGGATGAAATCTCAAAAAAACAATCAAACAAGGTAGGCATGACACCACGTTACAATTCCACAAAACGACATCACGATCCGCTTGTGGATTACCATCACTACATATTTTGACATTTTACTTTTGTTAATGGGCTTGTGAAGAAGAAGAAGAATAACAATGAAGAATTACAATGTCACAATTACGATGTCACAATATGACACCACAATCCTCTTATGGATTACCATTACGACATCTTTTAACATTTTACTTTTGTTCTGGGATTGTGATGGAACAATGTCAAAAGATGTCGTGATGCTAAACCAGAATAGGATTGTGGTGTCGTATTGTGACATCTTAATGTGATGTCATTCTTCATTGTTTGTCTTCTTCTTCATCCATTACAATCCCACAACAAAAGTAAAATGTTAAAAGATGTCCTGATGGTAATCCATAATAGGATTGTGGTGTCATATTGTGGAATCTTAATGTGGTGTCATGCCTACCTTGTTTGGTTGTTTTTTTGGAGATATCATCCCTCTACGTTTTCACATTTTTCTTTAATGCTTTGAGCTCGCCTGTTCGAAGAACAGAGAGCTATAGCGATACCCCGGCGTGAGCGTGATCGTGAAAATGTTTAAGTTTTTGGTGCAAGTTATTTCCTTTCTAATGTTTTTATCTACCACACGATTATTTATTGATTACAATATACAAATACATATATTGCTTTAAAATTATTTGGATCAGACTTCACTGCAATGCTTTATAAAAAAATATTATGAGACTAGTCTTTCAAAAACGATAAATGTATAAACAGGCGAGCATTGGGTGGCTTTGACCCCACTCTGGTTTTTTTCTTGTTTCTGCAATTCTTTAATTCATAAAATGTTCAACGTTTTTATATATTTTGTTGTTTTGTTTTGAATTAAATCCATCTATGTTATTAAATTCAGCTGATGGGACATTCTATCCCTCCCCCGCCCCATTAAATCCTGGCTTTTGGTTCAGTCCACTTTGTGGTTGACCACAAATGTGAAACTGGGTGATTATCGAATAAAAAAAAATTAATAAAATGCTTCATGTTTCATATATTTTGTTATTTCGGTGTGGATTAAATCCATCTATGTTAATAAATTGTTTTAATACTCGTTTCAGTTGATTTGGGGGATGGTTTAGATGTGCATCGCTTTTGGAATGGTTCTGTCCAATTTAACCCCCTCCCACAATCCTGGCCTGGTTTAGTTGAGTCCACATTTACTTAGTTGGATTTCTTTTCCCAAGAAAACGATTAATGCTTTATATGTTTATAAAATTAGTGTTGCGTGCACTCGCCCAGAGACAAAGTAACTTCCTCGTGTTGGAATCACCATCATGGCTTCAGTGGTTATCGAGGAAGGTCGGGCTACAGTTTAACATTGTTTTTAGAGGAGAAGAAGCAGAAGTACAAATTGGCATTTAAGTGATCTTTCATTGTGGTATTTAAGTGATCTTTCATTGTGGTATTTTAGCGATGTATTCTGGCATCTTTTAAAGTCTTGGTAGTTCAGAAAAATGCTCGAGAATAAAAGTTATTGCTTTTCAATGCTTATGACCTCACTCTGTTGGAGTTTATGAGCGTATCATTGTGTACACATTTGAATGGATGGCCATTTTTCCCCCGTATTATCCCTCTATATGGAGTACTATCATACTCCATGATAGCATGACAACACAAACCCTCTTGTGAAGTTCAGGATTTTCTTTGTCAAAACAAGTTCCAACCACCAAAATGAGGGCAAAGAAGGATGTCAATCTCCAAATATCAACACGCCACATTACAAGATTTGATGCAACAAGAATGGCTACGTTATCATGATGGCAGCATGATACACCGGCGAGCGAGTGACTGTAAGCCCATCAGTGCCCATGGTACCAGACAGAATTGCTTGTTATACCTCCCCAAAGGTGGAGAAATATTCCCAAATCTTGTCCTTGTTAATATCGGGGCTCAGTCCACCGACAAAGATTTTCTTTCCTGGATCCTTCTTCATGCCTTTGGCTCGAATGGGGTAGATAAATCTGCCATGCAGGGAGTGTTTTTTAAGAGCCAACACCTGCATTCGTGGGGACAATGATGGGGAAAAAAAACCATAAGGTGACGACCAACCCTTGGAAACTACCACAATTCATAGTCATATTCAACCGTGAGTTACCGGAACTGCCCACAATCTCTCTAGTACAAGAGCGAACCATTTTATTTTTTTCAAATCTCAATCATCCCACCATGATGTACCTTGTGAACAGCGGTGGCTGAGCGAAACCAAATGAAGCCAAATCCTCTGGAACGACCAGTGTCCACATCGAATTTGATAATACAGCGTACAACATCACCAAACCTGGAAAAGTAGTCTCTTAGATCCGCAGTTGAAGTCTCCGAGCGGAGGTGACCAACGAACATCTTGCTGTGAGACAAAAAAAAGAGAAAGAATGAATTTTCGATTCAAGAAAGGTGCACATGACCATGGGGAAAGTTGTATCATCATCATCATCATCATCATCAGTACACGGGATCGGAGGATGATATCCGATGTTGAATCCGAGTCCAGACTTCCGTATTGATTGGTTCACGTTGGTTGGTACATGGTAGTTTTAAACCAGGAAGGGATGCATGCTGACAATCAGTGCAGGGTGAGGATTTCACTTTCCCAAGATTTGTCCAAGTTGTTTTTAAAGATTGTTCCAGATGTGGAATCCACCAAGGAAGTTGAGAGGTTGTTCCAATCCTCGATCACACTTTCACTGAAAAACAAAAAAACGTTTCTGAGAGGTCGTCCACACCTGTGCTTGAACACTTTAATGGGATGACCTCTGATCTAATGGTGGTTGTTAGATTGAAGAAGTGATGAGGGTGAACGCGGTGTCATCCTTTTATGTTCCAGAAAACCTGTATCACCTCACCTCGTCGACGTCGGTCTGGAACTGAATGTAGCACGGTACATGTTCAGGTGTCTCAGTCTCTCTTGGTGGAGGAAATTGACGGATGGTAGTTGGTGGGGACTATTTTGGTGCCGCTTCTCTGTACCTTCTCCAATTTCTTGCTGGCTGCTCCATATCCAGGGATACCAAGCCAAGTTGCTGTACTCCAAGATAAGTCAAACCAGCTCGACGTGAACAGCAGTGGCAATGCAACTTCATCCAAGGTTGTGAAGGTGTGTTTAATGAGCCCAAGGGTCTGGTTCACCTTGGTGACTGCAGTGTGGACATGATGATGGAATGTTAGGTCCATGCCGATTGTGATGCCTTGATCGATCTTTTTCCTTTGACGACATTTTCAAACCCAATTCCATTCATCGAGTGACACTCGTTCACGGCATCTTACCCATTCACTGGAACATCCATGCAATATCACTGTCTGTGTTCTTTGTAATTATTTTGAACAAAGGGTATTTAAAAGTCAATGTCATAAAGAAAATGTGAATACAATAATTACGCCTGATGACAATTTCTGGTGATTGGACACGCCCCTTCCATACAGACTGAAGGCGATTGGACACGCCCCTTCCATACAGATTGGAGGCGATTGCACACGCCCCTTCCATACAGATTGAAGGCGATTGGACACGCCCCTTCCATGCGGATTGGAGGCGATTGGACACGCCCCTTCCATGCAGATTGGAGGCGATTGGACACGCCCCTTCCATACAGATTGGAGGTGATTGGACACGCCCCTTCCATACAGATTGGAGGCGATTGGACACGCTCCTTCCATACAGATTGGAGGTGATTGGACACGCCGCTTCCATGCAGATTGGACACGCCCCTTCCATACAGATTGGAGGCGATTGGACACGCCCCTTCCATACAGATTGGAGGCGATTGGACACGCCCCTTCCATACAGATTGGAGGCGATTGGACACGCCCCTTCCATACAGATTGGAGGTGATTGGACACGCCCCTTCCATGCAGATTGGCGGCGATTGGACACGCCGCTTCCATGCAGATTGGAGGCGATTGGACACGCCCCTTCCAGACAGATTGGAGGCGATTGGACACCCCCCTTCCGTTCCAACGGGGACATCGTTTAAAACCGAAGTTGGCTCAAGTGAAGCACCAAAGGTGTGTTTGTATGTTTTTACTTTCTTTGTAAAAGGGATTGTTTGATTAATGAGGAATGTTTGCAAGGTCACGGCTAATTATAATGATTAGTGAGTGTTCGTTTGTGTGATCATGTTGTTTTTCAGTTCGTTTGGCCTCTCTGTGTAAAATGGCCAGCAACGGTCCATCATAGTGCGGTGGGGGTAAAAGTGACCCGGGGAAACGTCTCGAGATTGCAGACGCGACTTCTTCTCACCCTGACCTGACCCTGCTCGACGAGATCCTCGGTTTGTGGCTCAGTCCTTGATTGAAGTTGAGGATTTGGGAGAAGATGTTTCTTGGTGAACAATGTTCTTTGGGGAGAGAGGGAGACGAAAGAGAAAGGGGGTGGGGGAGTAGAGGGGGAGAGGGAGGGAGATATTCCCTCAAAAAATAAACGAATTAAATATTGTTGGGGTGTCGTCCATGGGGGGGTTGTGACGTCATGTACTGCACGTTGGATGTGATGGTTTTCTCTTTCTACACCTTTTAAATCCATCACAACCTGTTTTATCCCTTCCACGTAGTTTTGTAATTCCTCCTTTACGAGCCCCCGTTGGACTGAGTCCAAAATGGGGGCTTGTGGATTTGGTCTCGATTTTCGTGTCCGTGCGAGCGTGTGTGCGTCCGCAACCACGTCTCGGATGTGTATGAACCGATTCTATTTGTACTTGGCACACAAAAAATGAATGATGGCTAACATACGCACGTCATTTTTTTGGACATCAGATCCAAGATGGTCGACTGGCGGCCATTTTAGTTCTAAAAAACCCCAATGTTGAAGACATCCTCAACCATTTCTCGAACATGGATTTAAAATAGCACAAAAAAGAACAGACATTGTCAAAGCCTTTCGTCTTGCAGCTCGTCAGGACACACGCAAGAATACCGGGATGTGATGCGTGTGTTGATTGGCTGTCCAGCTTGGCCCACCCCCACCTTTGGGTATTTTTGGGGCGTTGTGGTAATGTTCATCACTCTTGAGAAAGGTTAACGGATGCATGGTGCGTTGCACATGTTGATGATCGAAACTGTTGAGTCATTGTTTGTTCAATCAAAGGTTGGAGAATCTACCATGGAATCCATTGATTACACTCCCAACAGCAAGTCTTTACTTGAATGTGTATGTATGTATATATATATATATATATATATATATATATATATATATATATATATATATATATATATATATATATATATATATATATATACATCTCGATTATAATACCAAGCTTGCACACTAAAAACTTGGCTTGCCATCACACAATTCCTATGAAATTGCTGTGGCACTTAGCAGAAATGCCGACAATGTTTGGGAAGTCTTGGCGTTCCATAGTACCACTTGCATTTTGCACAATGCGTATTTTTGTCATTCCCCGTGTACGGTCTGTCGTCTGCTACCAGCTATGTTGTACTGCTATCCCGTGCATGTGCACGGGTATCGCTAGTATATATATCTGTATACTGTGTACATGTGTGTGTGTATTTTAAAAAAATTATTATTATTATTTTTGGAAGAAGAAGGCGCTTCCAACCAAAATAGAATGCCTGATGAAGCCGGCTGCGAAGCCGGCGAAACATTGCCTGAGACCGGGTCTGCTCTCGCTTTTTTGCTCAAATTAGCGGAGTTGGTCTCGTTTTTACTTTTGGTTGGAAGCACCTTCTTCTTCTTGAAAAATGTGGAAACCCAACCGCCGCAATCTTAAACATATATATATATATATATATATATAATATTTTGAGTTTGGCACTTCCAAATTGAGCCAACCTGGGTTTGGCACTTCTGAATGGAGCCGGCCTCGGTTTGGCTTTTCACAATCCGATAAAAATTGTCGATTTTATCTTTGTGACCTTGACCTTTTGAACTTTCAGATAAAGGTCACATGACCTTTCATCCCAAAATCGAATCAGCTTATCTTTTTTCATCATATAGATATGTACCACAATTTCCAAAAATCCCTTTAGCGGTTCACATGTTATCGCGGTAACAAAATCATCAGGCACAGATGGACGGACAACCCGAATACATTATGCTTCGGACCGACCGATCGATACAGTGGAGGCATTAATAAAAACATTAACATAAAGCTTGTGATGTACTCCCCCCCCACACCCCCAAATTTTTTTTTAGTCCAAAAACGAACTGTACAATCCAAGAAAACCCAACAACACACACAAAACCCAAAACACGCGGTTTCACGCCACCACTTGATTTCCACACATGCATCTTCTTAGCCCAAACTCACACTATTCTTGGCTGATAATGGCCTTCTCCCAATAACACTGATACTTCCGTCATTACCTCCATGATCGGGACAGAAAAACGCTTTGGATCGGCCGTTACCATGAGTGCTATCACCTGAATACGACAAGACCGATGTGAAAAACCCTGACTAGATCGCACCAGAACACAGGATTTTATCACCAGCTGGAGTTTGGTTCGGGAGTTCAGAAAAACTTTCGTGAACAAGTAGAGGTGAATATAGCAAAGGAATTTTGGGTACTGTATTAATGTTTGTTTTTTTTTTCATTGGTTGTTGGGGGGTGGGGGAGGGGTATCACTAAAGCACGTTCTGTGTCAGAAACGCTCATGATAACATTTTGAAGAACAACTTTCAATCGATAACCTTAAGGTAGGTACGTATTCAACAGATATGTTTGCTTTTTAGGAGAGCAACTTGTTTAACGAGTGATTTTCAGAGTTGTTCAATTTTGGGTTGCCCACCAATCCCAAGACAGCTCGATTCGGAAGTGCCAAACCCAGACCAGCTCGATTCGGAAGTGCCAAACCCAGGCTAGCTCGATTCGGAAATGTGCCAAACCCAGGCCAGCTCGATTCGGAAATGTGCCAAACCCAAGACAGCTCGATTTGGAAGTGCCAAACCCAGGCCAGCTCGATTTGGAAGTGCCAAACCCAAGACAGCTCGATTCAGAAGTGCCAAACCCAGGCCAGCTCAATTCGGAAGTGCCAAACCCAGGCTAGCTCGATTCGGAAATGTGCCAAACCCAGGCCAGCTCGATTCGGAAATGTGCCAAACCCAAGACAGCTCGATTCGGAAGTGCCAAATCCAGGCCAGCTTGATTTGTAAGTGCCAAACCAAGGCCAGCTCGATTTGGAAGTGCCAAACCCAGGCCAGCTCGATTCGGAAGTGCCAAACCCAGGCCAGCTCCATTTGGAAGTGCCAAACCCAGGCCAGCTCGATTCGGAAGTGCCAAACCCAGGCCAGCTCAATTCGGAAGTGCCAAACCCAGGCCAGCTCAATTCGGAAGTAGCAGTTTGGAAACTCAGTTCGCTTCTCCCAGCACTAATTGTACCACCAACCCTGGTGGAGCAGCCAGCTTCCAGAACTAGGGTGGTGATTCAGAATGATGAATGATTTTCTGGGTAATAAATCACAGGTGAGAGACCATTATTCTTTCCTGATTAATGGGTGTTTCCGTGCTTTGGATGAAAGGAAAAAGGAGTTTCTAGTGTATCACGAGATTATTGTGCCATCAAACAGGATCAAGGTGGGTGGAAAGTGTGGTAAACCATTGGCATCACGGTAAATTAATTGAAACCGCTTACCTTCTTAATCGCAAGGTGGGTAAAAGACTCCTGATGAGCGGAATATTATTTTCAGCTGTCCGAATGGCTTTGTGTTCTCGATTAATCCCCACATCATCATCAACTGCCCCACTGTCGGCATCCGATGATCTCTCCAGAGTGAGATCAATCAACTCCAACTGTTGATTGGTTGTAGATCCTGCTGTACTCACATCGCGACCACCATCACCTGTGGCACAATTATACGATCACCTCCCACTCATTCACACTGTGTCAAAATTACTGAAGCCTGTTGAGAAAGAAAGGAGGAAAAAAAGTCTGAAAAAATAAACAATGAAAAAATGAGAAGCGATGTTCTGCAGTGTTCAGAAAAGGTGCAGGAAGTAAACTTGTATACGTGTCAAGTGGTGAATTGTTTTAACGACCGGATTAGGTGCGTGTTCCAAGCCCTGGCCACTCCGTGTACCAAGAACCGGCTTTACCACCTAGCCTCTCCCCGTGCCATCACCATCTCCTCCCCATCCCATATTGGTGATGTCCACTTTCTGGCAACTCCTCGACTCTTCCATTATTCTCACATATTATACCGCTTGTCCTCTGGCTCGATCTGTTATCTCTTGTATTAGACTTCCATTGAGGGACCTACCTCCCGTTGACGGAATTCTCTCAAACTTATACAATGGGACCATCTCGAATCTGGTGGCCAGTTTCGTTTTCCCCAACTGTTCCACGAATCGTGTGTGTGTGTGTGTGTGTGTGTGTGTGTGTGTCTGTGTGTGCACATATCCATGCAAGTGGATATGTGTTCTTCGGATGTCTCTCCGAAAGGACCGTTTAGAACCCCCCCCCCATCTACTTTCTCAACAATCCTCTGGGAGAAGTCCTTTCATTCAAGCTTCTGAGTCTGAGATTCAAGCTGAGATACCAATGATTCTAAATGCCTTGGTTTCCACAGCGTGAAGCCGAGAAAGGTGAGAGGCAGGAGCACCAGCCCAGAGGGGAGAGCAGTACTAGATCAGGCTGCGGACGAAAGTTTTTTTTGTGGTCAGGAGCTCAGGTGTGCCAAGGAAGGACTTTGCACGATGGAGAATGCCCAGTCGGTGTCTGGTTTTGGAGGCCAGCTTGGAAATGTGGCTTTCCCAGGAAAGATCATGGCAGATCGGTGAGACCCAGAAGCTTGAATGAAAGGACTTCTTCAAGAGGATTGTTGAGAAAGTAGATGGGGGAGGGGAGGGGGTTCCAAACGGTCCTTTCAGAGAGACAAAGTGAGATTTGTCAGGATTGAAAGACATGTTTCACGTGTTGGAGCAGCTTGTTATGTTATCCAGATCTGCAGAGGGTGAAGAAGCTGCTGCTTGCCGATCTGAGGGATGACAGATGGTACGGCAAAGGGTGACGTCATCAGCAAAGAGATAAAGAGGATTTTCCAGAGAGTCGGAGAGATCATTGATGAAAACCAGAAAAAGAACAGGGTCCAGAACACTGCCTTGAGGAACTCCAGCCTGGACAGGAAGAGGGGATGAGAGAACTCCATTAAGGGCCACACGTTGGCTGTGACAGGAGAGGAAGTCTGCGAGCCATGAGTGGAGATGGCCTTGGATACCATAGGAAGAGAGTTTGGTGAGCAGAGCAGGGTGCCAGACCGTATCGAAGGCAAGCGATATGTCTCGGGATATGGCTCTGATTTCATGTCTTGCATTGAGAATCTCCATCCATTGGTGGGAGAGCAGAAGCAGCATATCCAGTGTGGAGTGACCTGGTCTGAATCGAAATTGATGACTGGAAATCAAGCCATTGGAGAAGAGGAAGGATTTAATGTCTGAAGTGATGATGGATTCCATAACCTTGCTGATGATTTGGAGAAGGCTAATTGGTCTGTAGTTGCAGGGATCTGTTCTCGAACCTTTTTTATGCAGAGCGGTAATGTTTGCTGATTTCCAAGCAGATGGCAGATGACCTTGAGCAAATGAGGGGGTGAATTGAACAGAGAGCGGGTGAGCAAGAGCAGAGGAGCTGGTTTGTAGGACACATGGGCTGATGCCGTCTGTACCGGTTGCAGAATCTGAGTCGAGGTTTGACAGCAAACTCTCCACTTTGTCAGGAGAAAAGGACACAAAGTCCAGGGACAGTTGGGTGTGATTGGGTAAGTAATGGGTAAGGTGCGTGCAGAAAGCGATGGGTTTGTGACACAAGATTTAGTAACAAACATGGAGTTTCGGCATTCACCCTTTTCACGTGCAGTATCAGCAGTGTGGGCCATTTGAGGTAAGGGAGGTGATGGAGCAGGAACATACACCAGAAACAGACTTCACTAAATGCCACCAGGATTTGGAGAAGGGAGACAGGTTTGAGAGTTCAGACGTGAGATGAGAAAGATGTTGTTTTCTGGCTCTCCTGAGGGTAGACACACACTTGTTCCCAGCTTTTTGGAAGGAACTGAGATTGCCTTCAGTTGAATTAGCCTTCCATGAGGCGAAGGCAAGTTATTTCAGGACAACTGCCTCATATCACCACAAGCTTCATTGTAACATGGGCAGGATGAAGGGGAGGACAACCGAAGACGAGATGGGATAAATCTGTGCATGAGCGAGAGCAAGTTTCTTTGAAAGAATTCCCAGGATGAGTTGATGTTGGAGAAAGTAAAGATGGGAGACCAGTATAGAAGTCTGATGACGACTTGAAGACCCTGCCATTCAGCCTGAGTGAAATGCCAGACTTGACGGCGCTGACGTGGTTCTCTGATAACAGCCAGAGGGATGTCTACTTTAACAAGGACGTGGTCAGAAGAACTGATTGGAGAGGAGGAAGAGCAGCAGATATTTTCAGGGAAATTTGTCAAAATCAGATCCAGAAGAGATGGAGTACCATTCGTTAAGATCTGGGTCGGGAAGTTTACAGATTGAGTCAGTCCCAATGAGTCACAGAAATCATTTGCTGAAGTGCCATGGCAGGTGAGAGAGGTACCCACACCTGGCCAACAGGTATAATGACAGTTGAAGTCGCCACATGTGAGGGAGAGAGTTGGGATGACAGGATAGAAGTTGGTCCATGTTTTCGGAGAGCGAGGTGTAAATGGAGTATTCATACAATACACACCCCACACAGTCTAGAGAAGGACTTGGTGTGAGCCTACTCTTGTTTTTTTTCTTAAGGTCTCTTGTTTTGTTTTTTTAACCAATATGGCTGCCAGACCACATGACCAATGACATCATCTTTATGAAACCATATTTCCCATGGGTCGTTGATCAATTAGTTAAATCTTGCATTGATCGGTTAAGCGGTCAAATTAAGCGGAAGATTTTCAAAGATTTTCCCTTCGATCCAATCTAGCTGCCTGACCACGTGACACATGATCGTCATTTTAAATGAAAATCCTGTTAAAATTTCAAGTCAATCGGATGAAAATTGAGGATTTTAGAAATTAGGCCGAGGTTGACCTTTTGGTTTATGTTGACCTCAAAAGTAATTGGTGGTTGACTTCAAAGAGCTCATCTGAAAATCCTGTTCATATTTCAAGTCAATAGAATGAAATTTCCAATTTTCGAAATTCCGGCCTATGTTGACCTTTTGGCCAATGCGGACCTCAAAAATAATTGGTGGTTGAATTCAATGACCAAATGTGCAAATCCTCTTCGAATTTCAAATCCTATCGGATGAAAATTTGCAAATTTCAGGAATGTTGTTCTCTATGTTGGAATCTCTATGTTGACCTTTTGACCTATGTTGACCTCAAAAATACTTGGTGGTTGAATTTAGTGACCTGATATGCAAATTTACTTCAAATTTCAAGTCACTCGGATGAAAATTGAGGATTTTAGGAAATCGGCCTTTGTTGACTTTTGGCCTATGTTGACCTCAAAAGAGTAACCGTTGTATCACATGGTCATGTAACATGTGGTAAAGTTTCAATTTCCTCCACTGAATGGTTTTCGATGTACACTCAACAAAATTCAGACACATACGACGTACAACGTATGACACGAGTACGTACGATACCGATTGCTTTGCCCTGCTTTTCGCTTCGCGAGCGCAGGGTATAAACCATCGTTTGACGTCCCATGTCTTAAATTTTGTCCAACATTTTTGGCCCCTGTCCTTAATACAATCTATCCAAACACTTTTGCACAACCACATGGACATGAATACTTTCCATCCGAAGACTCGTGTGTGAATATGTTGACCACATCTTGGCATTCCTCTTTGGGTTGGACGGGATGCCAAGAGCCATCTTCAAGGAACTGTATCTCATCCACATCTGAGCACGAGTTCAACATTTCCATGAATAAACTGCAAGGAGGAAGAAAAATGAGAGTGGGGTTAAGGGTGTTGTCCATACAGGCATCAAAACAAATCGTTAACAATACACAACAGTCGGAGGGAAATGTTGGTTCTGAGACAAGACTCCCTTCGCAGGACCACTCGCATACACTCGCGCTCGCTCGTTTTCTCTCACTCACCTTCTCAAAGTCTTATTTCAAAACCAACATTTCCCTACTCTTTATGGGGGGGTTGATATTTTATGAATGTGATGTTGAAGACGGTCTTTCATATTATTTACTCCAACCTCTGTGTGAGAGAGAAGACACCATACCGACATCTTTAAGCTCAAATAGCGAACCAACAGATATTTGTTTATGCTCTATTTAAGGAAAGAACTTTATTTTCTTGTAAAACTCATCACCATCTCGTATTCAAACAAAGAACAAGGTGGAACTTGGTTCTTTGTTTAAATATCGTTGTTGAGTACTCCACTCATTAAATTAAAACCTCTCTCAATGTTCTGTTCTGAGAACCTCCTGAGTCATATTTCATTTTGAGATTGTTGTTGATTATTTTTTCCATTTGATTTCTTGGCATCCATTAAATCTTTTTAAAACCCCCAGTCTGTTTGCTTTATTTACACTTGCCTTTGTCATTTCTTCAATGAAACCTTTTTGGTATTCACCACATTCATTGTCTTCCATTTAAACACCGAGGCCGTGAATTTCTCCACTCTTTGGTTTGGTTATTGCTTGGTTCTATCATTCATGTCGCAGTAAAAAAGGTGGCGGTAGCCCATTCAAATCCTCTCAATCCAATTATTTATTTTGTATTTGTTATCACTTTTACTTATACTTTATCTTATATCTTATCTCTTAAATATGTTAACTCTTTTGTGTATCTTTTCTTGAAATATGTTCACTCTAAAATATCTCAACACTTATTTATATCTAATGTTTATCTTTACAGTTGCAACCATAAGGGAAGTTAAGAAATAAAAAAAATAGGACCAGCTTATCTGGGCCCTGGCCTAATGTTGAAACTGAAATTTGGTAGCATTCTGACCGGTGGGTCTGGAGAAGAAGATTTTTAAAGGAATTAACATGATTTCCCAAAAAGTTGACCAAGTCGGTCATTTTGACACACTGCCGGTGAGGCAATCCGCATGACTTCCACAATATAATTGACATCCCTACCCGAGCCGAATGTTGCAACCCAGATTTGGTGGCGTTCTGTCTGGTGGATCTGGAGAAGAAGTTTTTGGAAGGAATTTGCACGACCGCCATTTTGACACACTTCCGGTCACGTGATCAGCATGGCCTCCGCAATTTAACATTCGGACTGTGTCATCATGCTGTGACCCAAAATTTCGTAGGATTCTGACCGGTGGGTCTGGAGAAGAAGATTTCTGAAGGAATTGAAAGCGATTTTCACAAAAAATTGACCAAGTCCTGTTCAGACGTCGAGCATTCTTCTCCTCTGAACGGTTGCTCCAACTATATGAAGGATTGATTCGTCCTCATATGGAGTACTGCTCTCACATCTGGGGAGGCTCCAGCTCCACAAACTCACTGGACAGAATTGAATAAAAGGTTATTCGACTTGTCAACTCCACCACTCTGACCTCAAAACTTGACACGCTCAAATTACGCCGCATCGTCGGCTCTCTTTCTCTTTTCTGCAGATATTACTTGGGTTTCTGCTTGCAAGAACTTGCTGCTTTGTGTACCTCCACCATTCGCGACACCAAGGAATTCTCGACAAGCCACTACATCACATGATTATTTTGTGGCCATTGGCAACTCAAGGGTGGGCCGTTACGATGTATGTTTGTTTCTTCCCCTCCACTGCCAAACTCTGGAACTGTTTACCTTCTCACGTCGACCCAAACACTGATTACCTTCCCCTTTTCAAAAAGCAGATTTTTTTTTTACTTCCTCAAAAACTCTTCGACTATTCTCTCTTTCCTTACTTTCTATCATTGAGGACTATTTAATCTGTGACTGGAGCCTTCAACATTAAAAAAATAAATAAATACATCTAGTTTTTTTTATCCAATCTATAAATTTTAGAAATTAGTCCTGTGTTGACCTTTTGACCTCAAAAATAATTGGTGGTTGAATTAATTGACCTGATATGCAAATCCTCTTCAAATTTCAAGTCAATCGCATGTAAATTGACAATATTAGATATTTTGGCCAATGTTGACCTTTTGGCCCAAGTTAACCTCAAAAATAGTTGGTGGTTGAGTTCATTGAGCTGATATGTAAATCCTCTTCAAATTTCAAGTCAAACAGATGCAAATTGAAGATAAAAAAAAGAAATTGAAAAAGTTGTTGACCTTTGGCCTATGAAGACCGTTTGACCTCAAAAATAAATAGGATTCTGTTGGACCATCAAGTCCACCGTTTAGTGAAGCTTCATGAAGATCGGTTTAAAATTGTGACAAGTCAGCGATTAAAGGTCGGCGGACAGATAAACAAACAAACGGAAGCGATCAACATACTTGTCCAAAACATTTTCTTTGCCAAGTAACAAACAGACAAACACACAAACAGACCCCAATGTTCTGGTGAGGGTAATAACCACAGCCTGGGTGAGGATCTAACCCTGAGCATGACAATATCTGGAACAGCAGTAACACCCAAAATGAGGAATAACCTGGTAGTGCACAACATAATATCGAAGTTCTATTTAAATAGTGACCACAACAACGACTTTAACCGGATGTGCATCATTTCGGATTACCACCTGAGAGTTGTTTTCTACGAGCTGTGGAGCATTCTTCAATCAAAACTATGGAGAGGAAAATATTGACGACTTTAGTCTCCTCCACAAAAAGAACCCTTGAGGTTGGAGAAGGAACGTGGTGGCACCCCAATCCCTCCTCTTTCCAAATTCCTAGTTTTCCCACACGAGAGTTTCATTCTGTATCCATCTTATCGCGACACCCCTTGAATCCTCTTGTGCCTCCAATTCGTCCCCACACCCACTGTTTGTCCACCTTCCTCCGTCTTGGCCATCGGCTCTGCTGTTAGTGTTTCCCCCCTCTCTGTGCCGTTCCTTTGTCCTGTTGCGTCCTGATCCGTTCAGTGCACCGGTACTCGCTCTTCCACGAGCCTCGACTATCCACACAAAAAAGTGGAATTTCCAAACGCGAACGTGTCGACGAGATTGGGAATATGGAGGAGGGGGGGATGCAAGTAAATCTTAAGCTTATTAATCTCCAAGAGACTCCACAACAAAGCGATTTATGAAAACAGCAACAATGGAGATGTGCCAACGAACCCATCGATGATGAGGGCATCATATGGGGCCTTGCGATTACAGATTGGGCAGAGCCACGTGGGTTTCTTCTCATTCATCTGCAGGTAAGCAGCTGCGTCGAAGCACTGAAGGTGGGTACACGTGAGGGCACGACACGGAGTGCTGAAGCGCATGTGTCCCAGCTGCAGAAGAACGCCAACCGTGCCCATCAAAAGAGCAGAGGTGAGAACCAGGACAGGTCCCATGTGTGTTCACGACAATGATGTGGGTAAAAAGGAATGAGGTGGTGACCGGTAAGAGGAAGAGATAAAGACAAGTTAGATATTAACAATGAAAAAGATAAAAATCAAAACACATTGAGCACATCATTCGGAGATATCCGAAATGACTCGATGAAGATTCATACGAATTGATGACAAACGTAAGCACGAGTCGGAACTGACGAAAAAGGCCTCCAAAGCCGGTCGCCGTCTGGACATCCTCCGGCGCACAAACTCCTTCCTTGGCACACCTGAACTCCTGTCCACCTGCAAGGCTTTCATACGCAGCTTGATGGAGTCGTGCTCTCCCTTCTAGGCTGGCTCCCCTGCCTCACATCTTCCGCAGAAACCAAGGCTTTCAAGATCATTGGAATCTCCCGCGCTGAAGCCAGCCAGGTCTATGGGTTCACACACTTCGCCATCACAGACAGGTGGGTGGTATCTTTGTGTTCTACCGCCTCCTTTCTGGTCTTGCACCATCTGTTCTTTCCTTGCTTTGTCCCCCTGAGCTTTACGAAAGGCTTCTGGTGAATCGATGTAAATCCAGGATCACTGTTCACCTCCACTCATTTGTTCCTCTTTTTTTCCCCACCTGTGGAATCATCTTTCACATCCTCTTCCATCACATTCTTCCCTCCAGGTCTTCAAAACAGCTGTTCACCACTGTCTCGTATCATCCCCAATCCAAAAGCCACAAACTTTTCTGCTCCCCCAAACCCCAAGCCCTCCTCCTTCCAAATTTCCATTTTTCCCTCCTTGGAGTTTCCTTCTGTATCCATCTTGTCCAGCCCATGCATCCTCTCCTGCCCCCATTCCTCCCCCACACCCATTGTTTGTCCAAGCCTCCCTCGATATTGGCCTTCAACTCTGTTGTCAGTGTCCCCCCCCCCTTTCTCTCTCAACTGCTCCTGTTGCATCCAGTTTTGCGTGTTTTGTGTCCTGATCCGGTCAGTGTACTTACTCTTCCATGAGCCTCGACCATGCATCCAAAAATAACAATTAAAAATAAAAATTACGATTTTAAACACTTCCCCAAGCACTGTGTTCAATTACAATGTCGACGAAAGGGATCCATGGCTGCAGGTTCGAAACTCACTGGACACATGAGAGACATGCGCAGGCTTGGAACTGCAATTCCAGTGTCTGGATCTGTTGTCAGTTTTTCTCGAACTATTGGGGGGGGGGAATAGAAAACACTTTCAAACATAAAAGGAAGTCATACAACCGGTAACATAAAGCTGCAGAACCCGGACGAGCTGCGGCTGCTCTGATCCTCAATAGTCACAAAGGAAGCAATTGGAACTCATGCAATCAAATCAGAACAACAAAAGAAGCAGTCTTCCACCGCGGGCGTCATTTTATAAAGTATAAGTTTGGAACATCTCACTGATGTCCGATGGCAAGATATGGATGCAAGAGAGAGAGAGAGAGAGGGGGGGGGGGTGCTGCGAAGGACCAAGAAATGCAACAGACTTGGAATGATGAGGAACTCAGACAACCCTCACGGAAATATTGACTTGACGTCAGACAAACATAGACACTGAGGTTTGGCTAAATGACGCCACTTCCCAGAGGACTCCGACTGCCAGCGATGCCATCTTCATGACGTTTAGCTCTCCACACTCAGACAGTCAATCAAGGAGGAATTTCCATCTCCCCACAAATTCCAACCGATGGGGTCAATCCTTGTTCTATTCTCCAAATGCATCAAACGAGGAAGCAGCAAGTACGTGTTTAGTGTTCTGTGTGAATTGGCAGGGTTGGAATGAAATCAGACCGACCAGACTCGGATGGGATGCTCGAATCATGATGCCACCAAGTCGAGTTGAACCTTTCTCACAACGGCAATGGTGAGGGTATTCACGTTCTTCTTCCTCTCATCCACCTTCCCTTTATCATATCTGGCCCAAAATCTAATCACTTAATTTCCCTGTCTAACTTTACCTTTGTACCAAGTTTGATGAAATTCTGTCCAATATTTCTTGAGTTAGGGCGTAAACAGTAAAATTTCAGAGTTTGACCCTTGACCTTTATCACATCTGGCCCAAAATCTAAGCACTTATTGCCCTGTCTTACTTTACCTTTTTACCAAGTTTGATGAAATTCTACAATTTGCTTCTTGAGTTATCGCGTAAACAAAAATCCGGATGGACAGACAACCCGGTGACATAATGCCTCCGGCACCCTTGGTACTGAGGCATAAGAAAACACCCCTCCACATTAATTGGGGTTATGAAGATCCTCTGAAGCAAGTCTGGATGTAATTGGGCCAGAACTGTCGATAGGAGTGGCACGACAAACAATCCCACAAACAAACAAGCCCACGAACAGCGGTCCGGGAATTGTAGTGAGGATACTCGTCCAACGCCCTCTGTCCTCAGCCAACTCTCTCCACTCTTCACCCACCCTTACCTTCCTGATGTCCCAACCTCACACAATAATTCCATCCGCTCTCTTTGCCATTCTCTCTTCCCCCATTCCGCACCAAGTGTCCAGCCCATGTCATTCTCAGCAGGAATTTCACCAATCTCCCCGTCAAGCTCATCTGCACACCGATCTCCTCCCTCACTTCATCCGTCCTCCTTTCCACCCTCATCACCCCCCACAATCCTCCTGACCTAGGTGTTCTCGCTAACCTACAGCCTCTGTTGTTGTCTCTCTGTCAGTGCCACCATCTCCAGACCGTAATGGTAGGCCGGCGTTACACACGACATCCGAACCTTCCCTCTCAACTTCCTCGATATCTTTCTCTTCCAATACTTCCTCCTCCCTCCTCCACAAATTCGCACCCACCTGAATCCTCCTTCGCACCTCTGCCTCGGACTTACCATCCCCAGTCACTGTTCCTCCCAGACACTCAAACCGATTCCCCTGTCTGATCTCCTTCCCCTCTAACCTGGTATTAATTTATTTTCTCTGCTGCACGACCCACATCACGTCAGTCTTCTCAATACTCATCCTTCAGCCCATGGTTCCCAAATGTCTCCTTCCACTCCCCCAGAACTTCCTGCATCTCCAGCCCACTCTCCACTAGAACAGCCATATTGTCCACATCCAGCATTCTCCCCATACTACCCATCAAGATCACCTTACTGTTTCCCAGCTCCATCACTGTGATAAACACGGGTGGGCTGAGGGCGCTTCCCTGATCCCTGCCTCAAACCAATGTTCACGCTGAACTCCTCAGACATCCCAGGACCAACCAAGACTCTTCCCTACGTTCCCTTGTACATCCAACTCAGTGTCGCCATGACCATCTCTCTTGGGACAGTGTCGTCAGCCTTCTCCAGGTCCACAAATCCCAATGCAATCTCACCTTGCACCTCCAACCTCTTCTCCACCAACTATCTCAACGCGAACATCCCATCCGTCGTCCGCCTACCCTTTCTAAACCCCTCTCCATCTCCACCTCTTCCTTATCCTTCCGTCTACAATCCTCTCCAGCACCTTCATTACATGACTGAGGAGCGTACTTCCCACAACGCCCTGAACTTCCCTTGATCTTGATCGCCCTTCCCCTTCCATATTGGCACAATTAACCCTGTCCTGAAATCGGCAGGCTTCCCAAACCAAGGTTTTTTTTCATATGATGCACACGTGCATCATCATTCCAGTGAGTGGACACATTAAAATAAGCTGATGCCAGGCGTGTGACACTACACACACTCTTCGTAACAGGACAAGAACAACAAAAAATTCATTTCCTCAAAATGCCAACAGGATTAGAACAGCACTGGGCAACGCCGGGTACCCCTGCACCAAAAAACAAGAACCAGAAAGTTGATAGAACACCTGACCACTCAGAGTCTTGAGAAACGAAGACACGAGCGGGGTCTCGGAGAGAAAAGGTTGATTGGTTGAGATGATGTAAAATACAGGAATATTTTGTTCCAAGTCACTTTTGGCAAGATTTCTTGGGAAAGGAGGCTTTGGGGCACATCTACCAGACTTAAAACATACGTGCACGGCACTGTACTGCTAAATAAAAGGGTTTTGAAAGAGCTAAAAAAAAAGCGATTCGTGTTCTCCAGTGTTCAAGTGTGAAATTCAATTGAAATAAAATTAATATTTTGAAGGCTGCAGGAAAAAGAAAAAAAAATTCCAAAATTTACCGCCGTTCAACGCAGCGTCTCTTACACCACCCAAATTTAACATCGCGCCTGTTGTTTGTGCCCTTTGTGACATCGTCAAAAAGATCAAGTTTCCCGTTCGGAATGATTTTTCAATTTTGTTTGATTGGCGGACAGACGGACGGAGTAATAAAAATCACACCCGTCCGTGTCCGAAGGAAGCAGTGCGGCTTGGCATATTTTTGACGGACGGACAGACGCACAGACAGGCAAACTCAAAAGTGCTGAAGCCCGATTTTTGCTTTGCACGTGCGGAGTAAAAACGTCGACCTTACTCAGTGCACGCGAATGTTCAGGGTTCCGTGTTCCTTTGGCCACGAGCCGTTGGAGTAGGGAGGCTGACGTGAGCTGGTTCACCAGGTCCACAGGTACCGAGGAGTCCTGCAGAACGAGTGGGGCAAAAAGGGTAAAATTTCCAACATTCTTTGTGAAATAACGAAACGAAACAGGACACCCAAGTTATTTATTTAATTTTTGGTATTCATTAAGAAAGAAAAAAAACAAGACTCGTTGGAATTTGCAGAAGAAATTAAAGGGAAAAACTTTTTTTTATAAACAAACAAATAAATAAATCGAGGGAGTTCATCGACCATCTTATCCCGCGTAGTCTTGGGGAAACGAGTTTTGTGCATTTTTGCTGCAAACACCGGTGGTGTATAGACTCGGAGTCGTTGGTTCAAACACCAGCGACTCTGAGTCTTCACACCGCCCGTGAAACTTCGCGCTTCCGCTCACTCAAGACTTTGTTCTTGTGTGCACCTCACGTGTGCATGAAAAGAGAGTGGAAGTGTTCGTAAGGGGTCACATGTTCCGTTTGTTCGGGAATTAGGTCCCAATGGAATGTGGAATATCGACGGAGTGTTCGAAGAATGTCCTTCAACGGCATAATCGTCACTTACTGTTACACGTTGGACAGAATTGATTGAACAGTTTGTGGGTGTATTTTTGGTCCTCATGGATAAGCGGTCATATGTGCAAAGTTTCGCCTCGATCCATTCAGCCATTTCAGAGAAGAAGATTTTTGAAGGTGAAAAAAAAAAACAAAAAAAACAATATGGCTGCTGAAACACATGACCGATGACGTCATCAATTTTTTTTGTTTATTCTGTGGATCAATTTATCCCTAAATGACCATCAAAAAATTTCATACTGATCGGATGTAGCGTTCCACATATGTAATTATGACGTCATGACGAAGGCACCTATGACGTCATAGAAAGTAGGACCACCGGACCTGGAGCATAATCTGGACCCTGGTCTAATATAGGGACCCAAATTTGGTACCATTCTGAGTGGTCAGTCTGGGGAGGAAGGTTTCTGAAGAAATTTACTAAGTCGGCCATTTTGACCTCCTTAAAGTCACGTGACCAGAACGAGGTTTGTCATCCCTGTTATCAGTCAGGAGAGGAACGTTGCTGCTAAATTTCAGCCGGATCGGCCCTCGTGGTTTGGCCGGAGAAATCGAAAAAGGAGACGGATGAACGGAGGGTGCGCGAAGACAACACCTTCTCTGGAATATAAATTCCACATGAGCGAAAAAATGACTCTCGTTCCCCATGAGGAGTACTTGTGATGTGGCAAGCTTCAATTATCTCCAAGGTGTGGTTTAGGAGATACAGAGGTCCAAAGTTTTTCGGTTTTTCCAACATGAATGCCACACCACGTGACCTATGACGTCATAATTATAATTCAAACATTTTACATGAGTAGTCGCTCCAATGGTGAAAATTTCGTCTCAATCCGACAAGCAGTTGTGGAGACAAACACTAAAGTTCTGTGGGGACAAACAAACAGACAAAAAAACAGACAAACGCATCTAAATACAATTCCCTCTCTGGTGCGGCCAAATATCATGCTACATAACATTTTTGGCCCCATCTCACAATGGTGAAGAATCAGTTTAAAAATTAAAAAAGACAGACACGGGTGAAAACATCACCTCCGTTCACGTTCAGTGGTGACGGTTATAATGTTCACACATTCCGGGATTTTGAATACGGTACTTGGATAACGCACCGGTGTTGTCTGTACAGTCGATGACTGCTCCCCCCAGCTGGCACAAAGACATGCGGAATTTGGCCCCGACCCCCCTCCACGTCCTGCATGGAGGAAACATTGAAACCTTCACTCGCACAATCCAAACTTCTCGGCTTCACATGCAATTAACATCCAGAGATGAACCAATTAACATCCTGAGATTAAAGAATTAACATCCAGAGATTAAAGAATTAACATCCAGAGATTAAAGAATTTAGCATCCTGAGATTAACCAATTAACATCCTGAGATTAAAGAATTAACATCCAGAGATTAAAGAATTAACATCCAGGGATTAAAGAATTTAGCATCCTGAGATTAACCAATTAACATCCAGAGATTAAAGAATTAGCATCCTGAGATTAACCAATTTACATCCTGAGATGAATCAATTAACATCCTGAGATTAAAGAATTAACATCCAGAGATTAAAGAATTAACATCCAAAGATTAAAGAATTAACATCCAGAGATTAAAGAATTAGCATCCTGAGATAGAACAATTAATATCCTGAGATTAAACAATTAATATCCAGAGATTAAACAATTAACATCCAGAGATAAAAGAATTAGCATCCTGAGATTAAACAATTAACATCCAGAGATTAACCAATTAACATACAGAGATTAAAGAATGAGCATCCTGAGATTAACCAATTAATATCCTGAGATTAAACAATAAATATCCTGAGATTAAACAATTAACATCCAGAGATTAAAGAATTAACATCCTGAGATTAAACAATTGATATCCTGAGATTAAACAAGTAATATCCCGATATTAAACAATTAACATCCAGAGATTAAAGAATTAACATCCTGAGATTAAACAATTAACATCCAGAGATTAATCAATTAACATCCAGAGATTAAAGAATTAGCATCCTGAGATTAACCAATTAATATCCTGAGATTAAACAATAAATATCCTGAGATTAAACAATTAACATCCAGAGATTAACCAATTAACATCCAGAGATTAAATAATTAACATCCTGAGATTAACCAATTAACATCCAGAGATTAAAGAATTATCATCCTGAGATTAACCAATTAACATCCAGAGATGAACCAATTAACATCCTGAGATTAAAGAATTAACATCCAGAGATTAAAGAATTTATATCCAGAGATTAAAGAATTTAGCATCCTGAGATTAACCAATTAACATCCAGAGATTAAAGAATTAGCATCCTGAGATTAAACAATTAATATCCTGAGATTAAACAATATCCCGTGATTAAATAATTAACATCCAGAGATAAAAGAATTAGCATCCTGAGATTAAACAATTAACATCCAGAGATTAAAGAATTAACATCCTGAGATTAAACAATTAACATCCAGGGAATAAAGAATTAGCATCCTGAGATTAACCAATTAACATCCAGAGTTTAAGAATTAACATCCAGAGATTTACCAATTAACATCCAGAGATGAAAGAATTATCATGCTGAGATTAACCAATAAACATCCAGAGATAAACCAATTAACATCCTGAGATTAAAGAATTAACATCCAGAGATTAAAGAATTTATATCCAGAGATTAAAGAATTTAGCATCCTGAGATTAACCAATTAACATCCAGAGATGAACCAATTAACATCCTGAGATTAAAGAATTAACATCCAGAGATTAAAGAATTTATATCCAGAGATTAAACAATTAACATCCTGAGATTAACCAATTAACATCCAGAGATTAAAGAATGAGCATCCTGAGATTAACCAATTAATATCCTGAGATTAAACAATAAATATCCTGAGATTAAGCAATTAACATCCAGAGATTAAAGAATTAACATCCTGAGATTAAACAATTAACATCCAGGGAATAAAGAATTAGCATCCTGAGATTAAACAATTAACATCCAGAGATTAACCAATTAACATCCAGAGATTAAAGAATTAACATCCAGAGATTTACCAATTAACATCCAGAGATGAAAGAATTATCATGCTGAGATTAACCAATAAACATCCAGAGATAAACCAATTAACATCCTGAGATTAAAGAATTAACATCCAGAGATTAAAGAATTAACATCCTGAGATTAAACAATTAACATCCAGAGATTAAAGAATTAACATCCTGAGATTAAACATTTAACATCCAGAGATTAACCAATTAACATCCAGAGATTAAAGAATTAACATCCTGAGATTAACCAATTAACATCCAGAGATTAAAGAATTATCATCCTGAGATTAACCAATTAACATCCAGAGATGAACCAATTAACATCCTGAGATTAAAGAATTAACATCCAGAGATTAAAGAATTTATATCCAGAGATTAAAGAATTTAGCATCCTGAGATTAACCAATTAACATCCAGAGATTAAAGAATTAGCATCCTGAGATTAACCAATTAATATCCTGAGATTAACCAATAAATATCCTGAGATTAAACAATTAACATCCAGAGATTAAAGAATTAACATCCTGAGATTAAACATTTAACATCCAGAGATTAACCAATTAACATCCAGAGATTAAAGAATTAACATCCTGAGATTAACCAATTAACATCCAGAGATTAAAGAATTATCATCCTGAGATTAACCAATTAACATCCAGAGATGAACCAATTAACATCCTGAGATTAAAGAATTAACATCCAGAGATTAAAGAATTTATATCCAGAGATTAAAGAGTTTAGCATCCTTAGATTAACCAATTAACATCCAGAGATAAAAGAATTAGCATCCTGAGATTAAACAATTAATATCCTGAGATTAAACAATATCCCGTGATTAAATAATTAACATCCAGAGATAAAAGAATTAGCATCCTGAGATTAAACAATTAACATCCTGAGATTAACCAATTAACATCCAGAGATTAAAGAATGAGCATCCTGAGATTAACCAATTAATATCCTGAGATTAAACAATAAATATCCTGAGATTAAGCAATTAACATCCAGAGATTAAAGAATTAACATCCTGAGATTAAACAATTAACATCCAGGGAATAAAGAATTAGCATCCTGAGATTAAACAATTAACATCCAGAGATTAACCAATTAACATCCAGAGATTAAAGAATTAACATCCAGAGATTTACCAATTAACATCCAGAGATGAAAGAATTATCATGCTGAGATTAACCAATAAACATCCAGAGATAAACCAATTAACATCCTGAGATTAAAGAATTAACATCCAGAGATTAAAGAATTAACATCCTGAGATTAAACAATTAACATCCAGAGATGAACCAATTAACATCCAGAGATTAAAGAATTAACATCCAGAGATTTACCAATTAACATCCAGAGATGAAAGAATTATCATCCTGAGATTAACCAATAAACATCCAGAGATAAACCAATTAACATCCTGACATTAAAGAATTAACATCCTGAGATTAAAGAATTAACATCCAGAGATTAAACAATTAACATCCAGAGATGAACCAATTAACATCCTGAGATTAAAGAATTAACATCCAGAGATTAAAGAATTAACATCCAAAGATTAAAGAATTAATATCCTGAGATGAAACAATTAATATCCTGAGATTAAACAATTAATATCCCGAGATTAAACAATTAACATCCAGAGGTAAAAGAATTAGCATCCTGAGATTAAACAATTAATATCCAGAGATTAACCAATTAGCATCCAGAGATTAAAGAATGAGCATCCTGAGATTAACCAATTAATATCCTGAGATTAAACAATAAATATCCTGAGATTAAACAATTAACATCGAGAGATTAAAGAATTAACATCTTGAGATTAAACAATTAACATCCTGAGATTAAAGAATTAACATCCTGAGATTAAACAATTAACATCCAGAGATAAACCAATTAACATCCTGAGATTAAAGAATTTAGCATCCTGAGATTAACCAATTAACATCCTGAGATTAAAGAATTATCATCCTGAGATTAACCAATTAACTTCCAGAGATTAAAGAATTAACATCCAGAGATTAAAGAATTCTCGATGTAAATGTGTATCGTGTAGCGCCGCCTCCAGGTGGGGGAAGGTATTACAAGTCTCCATCATTTACTGTACAGTGCAGTATTCCTGTCCTCACGTTTTCTGGTACAGTGCGTTGTTTTGAATTATTAGTACGTGCCCGTACGTGCGTGCCAATACGTGCGTGGCTGTACGTGCAATTAAAAAAAAATCTCTCAAACCGCGTGCTAGAAACAACCACACAGGCGTTCATTCGCGCTCACGTGCCTGTACGTGTGTGGCCGTACGTGAAAAAAAAACAAAAAAAAATTTCAAACCGCCACACAAGCATTTCCTTCGCTCTCGCGTGCCCGTACGTGCGTGGCCGTACATGCGTGCCCGTACGTGTGTGGCCGTATGTGCGTGGCCGTACATGCAAAGCCCCCCAAAAAACAAAAAAACTTTCAAACAACCACACAGGCCGTTCCTTCGCTCTCTTAAACGACGACTGGATTGGGGCATTGTGTTTATCTACAAATGTGCAGAAGAAATCGAGAAATTATTAGAATACAGTGTCATCACTATCCGGAAGTGGTGCGTGGCCGTACGTGCAAACCCCCCCAAAAAGCAAAAAAAAACTTGCAAACAACCACACAGGCCGTTCCTTCGCTCACGTAAATGACGACTGGATTGGGGCATTGTGTTTATCTATAAATGGGCAAAAGAAATCGAGAAAATATTACAATACAGTAAGTCATCACTATCCGGAAGTGGTGCGTGCCCGTACGGAATGTTCACATGCATTCCACGAATTATCGCTTGCATTGAAGTAACAACTGCTGTGATACCTACACACACAGAGTCAATTAAAATCCAAATTAACATCAAGTTTACCTCCCTGTCTTTGCTTGCCATGACATTCGCTGCCATTGACCATTGCCACTCCTACGCCACGGTAACTATGGCGCCCTTTCCCCCATCGGCCACGCCTACGCAGCAACGTGTCTTGTCATTGGTTTGGTAAATAAATGGCTGCAGCAACATGTCTTGTCATTGGTTTGGTAAATAAATGGCCATAACTTGGGAAGCACTTGTCCGATTAATATCAAACCTTGAAAAGGCACATCCTCGGGTCCCCAGCAATATACCTGGCAAGTTTCAATTAGATCGGACCAGTGGTTGTCGAGAAACAGTGGTAACAGACACACACACACACACATTGCTGGAATTATAGATAGATAAGCTGTTTGTATGTTTTTGTTTCAGGGATGTAACCCAGGTGAGGATTTTTTTTGGCCGACACATCTGTCCGCCCAAATACAGGTAAGCTTCAGAAGAACGCGTCGCGTACTTGGAACATGATCGCCCGTCGGGCGGGGGTACTCCGCTCGTGATGTTCAATCGGCAGATCGACTCAAACTGGTGAAGCAGAACTTGGGAGGACATCCGAATGGATCTTGGTCTTGACAAGCGTGCCAACATCCTCCTGATCCACGACAACATCTCGGGCCCGACACATGTTTGAGATGTCGCGCCACACAGGTACGACATGTCGTTATTGGTCTGATATCTCAATGGGTGAAGAATCACTTTCAAAAAAATTAAATAATTCTCGTATCCAGATCCGGATCCGGATCTTCACCAAAATCGAATCACTTCTTCCTCGTCACACACTCGACACGTCCACCGAGTTTCGTCTGGATCCGTCCACAACTTTTGGAGATATCGTGCTGTGTATCGGTCAGCCCGATCTCTCGATGGTGAAGAATCACTTAAAAAATTAAATAATTCTCGTGTCCAGATCCGGATCTTCACCAAAATCGAATCACTTCTTCCTCGTCACACACTCGACACGTCCATCGAGTTTCGTCTGGATCCGTCCACAACTTTTGGAGATATCGTGCTGTGTATCGGTCAGCCCGATCTCTCGATGGTGAAGAATCACTTAAAAAATTAAATAATTCTCGTGTCCAGATCCGGATCCGGATCTTCACCAAAATCGAATCACTTCTTCCTCGTCACACACTCGACACGTCCATCGAGTTTCGTCTGGATCCGTCCACAACTTTTGGAGATATCGTGCTGTGTATCGGTCAGCCCGATCTCTCGATGGTGAAGAATCACTTAAAAAATTAAATAATTCTCGTGTCCAGATCCGGATCCGGATCTTCACCAAAATCGAATCACTTCTTCCTCGTCACACACTCGACACGTCCACCGAGTTTCGTCCGAATCCGTCCACAACTTTTTTGAGATATCGTGCTGTGTATCGGTTCAGCCCGATCTCTCGATGGTGAAGAATCGGTTTTAAAATCCCAGTCAGCGGATGCGGATGTTCACAAAGATAGAATCAGTTCGTCCTCGTCACACGGCGAACCTGTCCACAAAATTTCATGCACACACACAAACACACAAACAGACAGACAGACAGACAGAAAGGGGTGAAAACATAACGTCCTTCCACCTTTGGTGGCAGAGGTGAAAAAAAGAAGAGGAAGAGGATGACGGCCGAACGGTCGATTTATCGTCACAGTTCACACAAAGCTTTACCCGTCTCCGCCATTATGGAAGCACGAAAAAAGGAAGCGCGCATTGCATTATGGGTAAATCTACTTCCGGTATTGTACACCGGCCGGAACTCCTGACCTCGAGATTTTTTTTTTTAATGACTTCTAGATGTATTTTTTTTGCATCCTGAAATGCGGGAGTTTCGTCAAGATAGTTTACGATACGAGAAATAAACCTGCAGTCATCGGCTGCAAAAACGAGTGGAGAAGAAGAAGAAGAAGAAGAAGAAGACAACAACAAGAATAAGAAGGAATAAATTGTCTTATTTTTTTTCTCATCGCGTGATTTACTCATCAACTTGCTTTTGTTTCGTCCGAAAACTATTTATGAACTTGTTGGCCGTGGGCCTCCTGTTTTCATTCGTGGGGTTGTACAGATCATGGCGGCCATGACGATGTCGTCGACATCATGTTGATGGATATTTACAGGTGTTTGCATTGATTTCACCTGGAAATTGGATGTATTTTCAGCTCACCTGGAACGGAGTTCGGTGGAGCTTGTGGGATGGCACGTCGTCCGTCCGTCCACAAATACTTGCAACGTCTTCCCTGAAACTACACATGTAATTCTGGTTAAAGGTGTACCTTCATCACCCATGACGTACCAAAGTTTGTTCATGACATGAAAAAAAATCAGGCTCTGAGGGTGTCTACAGAGGGAGTTTATGGGGGATGGGGGTTATCGTCCCCCCCCCCACCTCCCAAAGAGGTATTTGCTTTCTTCTCCAAAACTACAAACACAATTCCGATGAGACTTGACCACAACCTTCATCACCCATGACGTACCAAAGTTTGCTCATGCACCAAAGTGAGCGACTTCCCTGGGGAGGATCAGTGCTGAGTGACTTCCCTGTGGAGGATCAGTGCTGAGCGACTTCCCTGGGGAGGATCAGTGGTGAGCGATTTTCCTGGGGAGGATCAGTGGTGAGTGACTTCCCTGGGGAAGATCAGTGCTGAATGACTTCCCTGGGGAGGATCGGTGGTGAGTGACTTCCCTGGGGAGGATCAGTGCTGAGCGACTTCCCTGGGGAGGATCAGTGGTGAGCGATTTTCCTGGGGAGGATCAGTGGTGAGTGACTTCCCTGGGGAGGATCAGTGCTGAATGACTTCCCTGGGGAGGATCGGTGGTGAGTGACTTCCCTGGGGAGGATCAGTGCTGAGCGACTTCCCTGGGGAGGATCAGTGGTGAGCGATTTTCCTGGGGAGGATCAGTGGTGAGTGACTTCCCTGGGGAGGATCAGTGCTGAATGACTTCCCTGGGGAGGATCGGTGGTGAGTGACTTCCCTGGGGAGGATCAGTGGTGAGCGATTTTCCTGGGGAGGATCAGTGTTGAGCGACTTCCCTGGGGAGGATTGGTGGTGAGTGACTTCCCTGGGGAGGATCAGTGGTGAGTGACTTCCCTGGGGAGGATCAGTGCTGAGTGACTTCCCTGGGGAGGATCAGTGCTGAGCGACTTCCCTGGGGAGGATCAGTGGTGAGTGACTTCCCTGGGGAGGATCAGTGCTGAGCGACTTCCCTGGGGAGGATATATATTTCAAACATGTATTGGGCCCAACACGTTCTCGTGGATCAGGCATTACATGGCGGAGGTGTGCGCTCTACCGAGTGCCCTTCTCGTAATAAGTTCGTGTTCAATGATGGTGTGTTTTGCAATGTATGTCTCTGTGACATACACAGATGCATTAGCTCAACAAACACAATCTTCAAAACAACTACAACTGCAAAAACAACAAAAATCCGGTAAAATGTTTATCTCTTTATTACACAGACAGTATGGGGGGCTTGGGGGGGGGCAGGGTGTACAGACAATAGACTGCTCAAACCCGGATTACATACATGAAGCAAAAACATTCCTAGTGCTGGTGACAGGCGACCCTTGTGTATTTTCTCTCTTTTCAGCCTTAACAACTAAGGTTACCAAAACCTTCATTGATTATCCAATTTGCTCATCCCTTTATTGAAGCGGTCGATACAGGCCACAGACCGCTGCCACGATAGCTCCAGAATGTAATGACAACAAATAAAAATGACATAAAATGTCATAGCCCCCGTTGTTTAACTTATTTTGCTGAATGGCGTTAAAGTGTGAGCCCAACTAAAATGGCCGACAGTCTTCCATCTTTGATCAGATCTAGCAAAATAAAGTGAGGGGCACTTTTAAGCCATCATGTACCGTGCTTATGCCAAGCTGGAACAAATTCGGACCATGGGTGTTTGAGAAATGGTTGGGGACACATTTAAGTAACAAAATGGCCGCCAGTCGGCCATCTTGGATCTGATGTCGAAGTAAAAATGACGTGCAGATGTATAACATCATTCCTTACCTGGGTGCCAAGTTTGAAGAACATTGGTTGGATGCACGTCCGAGAGATGTTTGCGGACGTGTTCAACATCGGGTGTCTTTTTTTTACAACGAAAATGGCCGCCAGTTCATCCATCTTGGAGAAGGAGGTTATGTTGATGTTTTCCACCTGATGTCGGGAAAACAATGACGTGCTTCTGTAAGTCATCATTCATGACGTGTGTGCCCAGTTTGTACAAGATCGGTGAATGCATGTCTGAGGAAGTGGTCAACGCCGGGCTGTTGCTTCCTCATAACTAAAATGGCCGCCAGTCGGCCATCTTGGATCTGATGTCGAAGTAAAAATGACATGCAGATGTATAACATCATTCCTTACCTGGGTGCCAAGTTTGATGAACATCAGTTCGATGCATGTCCGAGAGATGTTTGCGGACGTGTTCAACATCGGGTGTCTTATTTTTACAACGAAAATGGCCGCCAGTTCATCCATCTTGGTGAAGGAGGTTATGTTGATGTTTATGTTTATGCCGACGGAAGGTCAATTCTACTCTTTTTACAGAAGGCCTCCATATCCTGTGATGTTTGTTCAGACCATCAATGATGGAAGAAAGAAAGATCTGAAAGACGATGTAAATGTGGAATACAAAGAACAAGACCGTGTATTGTTGAACTCCATCCTTGTGCAATTCGATCGTAACACTCAAATAATAGTTAATTAATCGATATCTATAATCTACCTGTCTCTGGATATCTGAGGACCTCTCTACCGAGTTGTCCAAGGATGGGTGATAGAAATTGTTCACCAAACTCTTCCAGTGATGTCTGTCCGACAGAACTTTCTCGAGTAATCCAGAGATCGGATGCCGGTGTCTGAGGATAGCTCAACCTGGGCCGCTCTGCACGCCTTCAATGATTGTGCTTCCTGAACTTCTGCTGCAATCCCTTGTGACATCTGCTCTTCTGTAGCAACTAATGGTTTCTGAAATCTTTGGTATTTCCTTGTACAGTTCTCTGAGGATGAGAGTATGATTTGCTGTGACCAGGAAACATGAAAAGATTTTGCATAAAAGGTGTTTGTAACATCCATCCAACCACTTCTGCATGCTTTTTAATGATCGTCCATGTGTCACATCCCCATAAACTACACCTGTGGTGAGGCAGAGTGATAGTGCAGCAAGTTCGGGTGGTGTTTGTGGAGCGAGTCCAGACAGGGATGAGGGTGGCGTGGAGATAGGGAAGGATGAGGTCAGGGAGATTGTTTGGTCGATGTGGAGGTGTGATAGGGCAGACAAAATAGGTGTTGCATTCTGGGTAAAAGACAATGTTGTATTGAGAGATAAGGGTTGACATTCATGTGGATGATTATATTTGGATTGAGATTGGAGATTGTATTTGTAACAATAGTGAGATACTTGTAGGATGCTTTTCGAGGGCTCCTGGTGCGATGGAAGAGCAGGATAGATGAGTTCATATGAAAAAAATCAGGAAGGCACGTAGTAAGAGAAGAGTCTTCATGATCAGGGATTTTAATTTGGAAGCGATCGGTTGGGTCCATGAACAGGGAAAGGGCAGAAGAGATGAGAAATGTCCAGGTCTCGTCAAGGATTGTTTTTTTAAACGAGTTTATAGGTAATCCCATCAGGGGGGAGTTCAGTGTTAGGGAGGCAGGAGGAGAGCATTCCAGGATAAGTGACCAAAACATATTGTGTGCGAGTATTCTCTTAAGAGTTTGGGATAGTAAATGAAGGCAATTGGACATGAGGAAGAGAAACTTTGAGGGTATGAGGAGGGAGTTATATGTTCTACATTGGGCCAAACTTCAAAGAGGGCAATCAGCATCCTTCAAGGATCACATTTGCAGGGCGCTGGGAAAGTATATTCCAATGAGGCAGAAAGAGACCAGCGTGGTTGAGCAGATTGGTAAGGAGTGCTATGAAGGATAAGCAGAAGGCATTTATCAGGTACAAAGTACCAGGACTGGAGTCAGATTCCGACAGACTCTGCCTGGAGTTGTGTAGTTCTCTCTTGTACTTTTCCACGTCTCTTCAGATTCTTTCAGAGCTTCATGAGCCATTTTAGGCAACAGTCCTTGTGTCGCACACACGATACATGGAAACATACCTTAATCACCGACACCAGACTGAACAGTTGATGTTTTGTGTCCTCCTGATAGACCGGATCTGGATCGGGAGCTTAAGCAAAATCAAATCGGCTTGTTCTTGTCACGTGTCATTCTATCTGTTGCTTTTGGCTCTATCTCTCAATAGTGAAGAATCACTTCGAAAACAAAAAAATAAATAAATGTTGTATCCAGATCCAGTTCTTCACCAAAAAAATCCCCAAAATCACCAAACAGACAGGTGTGAGACCATAACCTCCATCCACCTGAGATCAACATTGCCGCTAAGGGGTTTGGCGCTTGTGCACCGATAATTCTGGGGCAGATTACGTCGTTTGAAAGTCCCATATTACTGAACCCCGCTTTTCGCTTTGTGCGCGGGATAACAAGTCTGTTGTCATATTTCCATGACTTTTGCCTTCAATCAAAAGGTTTCTACCTTTTGCCTTGAAATTTACGATGCATATTGATGATTATGATGGAGTGTTGTCCTGTATATGATGATTATGATGGAGTGTTGTCCTGTATATGATGATTATGATGGAGTGTTGTCCTGTATATGATGATGTTGGAGTCCTGTCCTGTATATGATGATGAGGGAGCTCTGTATTACACGTCTCAAGGCAAGAAGGTTAAAGTAAATCATTTTGTCTCCTGCACAGGCATTTTCTATCGACAGCATTGCTTTCGACTGTGTGGCCGGCACGGTGTACTGGACGGACACTTATACCAAAACCATCAGTCGTGTACCACTGAACTTAGGTGAACCAGAGGTCATCGTTACAGGTACATCAAAAGGAACCATTGTTCAGGGTTCGAGGTTTGCTGCCATAAACTTGACTTTGGCAGCACCCTCAAAATAAACAAATCCAGTGGATTCAAACCTGGGCTGTGGGGGTGTCCCCTCGTGCGCCGTGCCCAGACTGATGACACGATTTTCAAACAGCTGGTGGACCAAGTCGATGGTTTCTCCTGCATTGTGCGGGAGGGCACCGTCCTGCATGAAGGATGAGCGAGATCAGCGTGGAATCGGCGTGAGATCTCGCGGTACCACTCGCCGTTTACTGTCACCGTCTTACCATTGGTGTCCTCGAACCAATACGATCCCAGCATACCCCATCTGGCATTCGATGCACAGAAACTAGTGGACTTGGTGCCCTTGAGAGACGTCTCGGCCACCTCCTCGGGAGGCTCAGCACCACAGAAGATGGTGTGATTGTTGATTAGCCCCACCGAACCACAAGGAGTTGATCCAATTTGGGTGCTTTTCCATTTGGTCACCAAACCAATGGCACATTGCTCCTCGGCTTGCCAGGTCATTCAGTTAGATCATAGTTATATCAACAGGTATGATCAGTGGAGATAAAGAGGATTTTTTCAGGGAATCTGAGAGATCATTGATGAAAACCAGAAGAAGCACTGGGCCCGGAACACGACCTTGATGAACTCCAACCTGGGCCGGAAGAGGGGAATGAGAGAAATCAATTAAGGGCCACACGTTTACCGTCGGGAGAGGAAGTCTGCGAGCCATGAGTGGAGATTGGATGAAGAAATAGAAGTACCCCGTAAGCTGGTACTCGTGTTACCAACCTCAGAAGGATGACAGGATGAATCAACCCCACCTGGTATTAATTCAACAGCCAAGCAGGATTTGAACTCAGGAGCCTCGGATCCCAAAGCCACCACTCTCACCATTGAGCCAACACCAGGCATCGGGAGGAGGGTGCTGCACTGTATTAGGAGTGAGTGGAGCAAGGATGGGACACAGAGAGAGAGAGAGAGAGACAGAGAGAGAGAGACAGAGAGAGAGAGAGAGAGAGAGAGAGAGAGAGAGAGAGAGAGAGAGAGAGAGAGAGAGAGAGAGAGAGAGAGAGAGAGACAGAGAGAGAGACAGAGGGGTGAGTTGTCCACAAATTACCAAATTCAAACCGTCATTAAAAAAGAATAATTAAATAGGATACACGATACCATCTTATAACAAAAACCGACAGAGAGAGAGAGAGAGAGAGAGAGAGAGAGAGAGAGAGAGAGAGAGAGAGAGAGAGAGAGAGAGAGAGAGAGAGAGAGAGAGAGAGAGAGAGAGAGAGAGAGAGAGAGAGAGAGAGAGAGAGAGCTGCAGGTTTGAGTCCGGTGCATATGCCCTCCCATTTCATTGGCTCGAGGACAATATCTCATTCCATTGATGTTTATTACCGTTAATTAATTTGGAATGCTAATTGGTGCCACGAGATTTCGTTTGTGTTGTTGTTGTTGTTTCGTGTGCAACCTGTGCCTGCTGATTGCATCATTTTTCTCGAAGCGGGCTTGTGCCACTGATTCAGTGCCCCCATTGCCAGTCAGCTTGTACTCACGTCGCCAACCTCAGAAGGATGACAGGATGAATCAACCCCACCTGGTATTAATTCAACAGAACGACAGGGGGGGCTCGAACTCAAGACCCTAAGATCTGAAGACAGCCAGCTTAACCGTTAAGCCAACACCAGGTTTGTGTGGTTGATGAGAATGGTCGACGGGGAACCACGAGTTAACCTCGTGTTTCACGACGAAGAGGAACGTACCTCGTCACGAGTTCGCAAGGACGACGAGACCGACTGCCAAGGATGCTTGTCAAACGAGGTCACGTGCTCTCGTCACGTGCGAAACCGACTCCTTCATGTGAAACCTCGGGGGCGGGGGGGGTCATGAAGTTCGATCCTCCCGACACATCTCGAGTTTTGTTTTTTTTTAAACAAGGGCAAATGTGTCCAAGAGCAGCATCCTTAAGGTTTTGTCGGCTAAAAAAAAAAATAATAAAAAAAACGACAACAACTTCCGATATTTCGTCACGTGCCTTGATTAAGCCAATAGCGAGACCCGTCATCGTTTATTTACGTATTTACGAAATAAATAATGTATTTACGAAATTACAATATATTAAATGGAATAATCTTTAAATTGTAACGTGAACTTTTCGAAACTTGAAAGCAAATGTCCGAATATATTTAAAAGTTCATGATAGACGCTCTGAAAAGGCACCGTCAATGCGAGGATGTGTACATGTGCTTAGTATTTAAGGAGATCCGGATCTTGTTGTTAAAGCAGCCGAGTCCGAATATAAAGGTTTTGTCTTCACAAGAAGAAGAATAATAAGAAGAACAATGCCGAGCTCTCTATGAGCAGCGTTCGCTATGTATTTAAAAAAAAATTTAAAAAAAATACCCTTCACTCTAAGAGCTGCGTGAAAGAACACAAAGTACATCGACGTGAAAATAATTTTGAGGAACTGTGTGTAATATAGCGGTATTCAAGTGTTAACCGGTGTTTGAATCCATGACAGTGTAATGCGCGCCTGTAGAAATGTTTTAAAAAAATACCCTTCACTGTAAGAGCTGCGTGAAAGAACACAAAGCACATCGACGTGAAAATAATTTTGAGGAACTGTGTGTAATGCAGCGGTATTCAAGTGTTAACCGGTGTTTGAATCCATGACGGTGAAATGCGCGTCTGTAATTTTTTGTTTTTAAAACATACAGGTCAGTACGTTCTGTTAATTTGACGGAAGTAATCCACCTGCATATCTGGCTCGTTGTGGTTGATATTAACATGTAAATTAGACTTTGCGTCTTATCATCGCAATTTAAAAAAATTGACCATCTGTGATGATCCATGACGAAGAAGATCGGGTTATTTGGAGCCGTTGAAGTCGTCGTATAAAAATGTCCCCGTGAATCCGGCGTCACGAAACGTTCCTTCGTTCTCCTCCGCGATTAGAAAGAGATTTTTTATATTTATTAATCGTAACCGGATGGAACTCGACTCCGCAGTCCCTCGGTGCTTTCACGACCCGGAGGACCCCACACGGCGCTCCGACGCTTTCACGACCCGGAGGGAAGGGAGGCCGACCGGCGAGGCATCCACGACGCTCGGAGCCCGGAGGAAAGACTTCCCACCGTCCCTCGGTGCTCCGGCCACGGGGAAGGTGGAGGACGTTGAGGAGGACTCGATGGAGAGGAAGGAGTCCGACATCACGCACGTTGATACGCTCAGGTGCGGCAAAGCCGAGCTCGTGCAGAGGCTCCTGCGTCTCGAGGACGAGAATAACACGGCAAAGACGGAGCACGAGAGGTACGTGAGGAACGCCAAATGGACCTTGCGATCCCGCTTGGAGAAGATCTGGTCCCTCTGGCAGATGAACCAGGACCTTGAGCAGGACAACCGGGTGGTGTCGGACTACTGCAGTTACCTGTACGGTGAAATGTGCGAGTGGCAGCGCTTGGTGCACTTTTATGCCTCCATTTTGAGTGACGTCGATTTGTTCACGGACGCGGTCTCCGAGCTGGAGCTCAAGCACGCAGATGTTGTGAGCGAAAATGGACGCCTCAAGGAGATCTGCGTGATGCTCCAAGATGAGCTCGCCGAGGTGCGATCAAGGTGCGGCAGCGACGGAACCCGCAAGGATCTGGTGAACCTGACCGGTGGGGAAGGACCGACGGACGATCTGGACGCATCCTGCTGTCGGGTCAACTTCGTATCCGATTGCTCATCGTCCGACGGTTCGAACACGAAAAGTCCCGATGACCCGCCGGGTCGTGCCCGACGTCTGACAACAGTGTGCTCCATTCGTTGCCCGAACCTCCTCCCAGGTATGTGGATCGATCCCAGATGACCCGTCCTCCATTTATCAGGCACATATACACCCTTCACCGGTTGCTCGCTTGTCTCTGCGATTGATTGCTGATCGGCATCGGTCCTCGGTCGTGACGCTTCCTTTACTCCACCACCGAAGGTGAAGGAGGTCATGTTTTCACCCCCTCTCTGTCCGTCTGTCTGTCTGTCTGTGTGCAGGATATCTCAAGAAGTTGTGGACAGACTCAGACGAAACTTGGTGGACACGTTGGGTGTCGCGTGTGACCACGACGAATTGATTCGATTTTGGTGAAGATCCGGATCTGGATCATCTGGATACGAGAATTATTTAGTTTCAAAGTGATTCTTCACCATTGAGAGATCGGGCCAAAAAACGACAATCAGCAGGGTGGTTGTGTCACGTGGTTATTAACTTTGGCATTTGCAGTTTGTGGTTAATTTGCGGAAGAAAAGGAGTGATTCATCCCTTCTCACCTTCTCCCGACCCCTCCCCCCCAACCTACACACACACACACACACACACACACACACACACACACACACACACACACACACACACACACACACACACACACACACACCTGTGAGCTACCTTGGCAGGTTTGCCAAGGAGTAGGTTCCAACAAATGGTATTTATTAAATTATCATCAGTTCCACGTCAAGTATGGCACAGTTAGGCCCATTAATTGAAGCTATCTTGACACAATGCATGCTCGTGAAAGACCAGGGTAATCGTTTAGAAGGTAGTGTGGGAATCGAACCCACACTCAGCTGCTTAAAGGTCACTCCAAGGCACCCAAAAAGCAACACGGATGTCACATCTAAAAAGTGGTGTCATGACGTCACACTCTGGCCTACTTTTTTAATATACATTGTCGAGACTCGTATGAGAGCAAACACAGAATACACAACAAGAGGGGCAGGAGACCAGGGCGCGGGAGAGGGAAGGACAAAACAGTGGGGAACAGAGACATTCGGAGATCTGTGGAAGGGAGAGGGATGGGGGTGGGGAACACGGGGTATACAAGATGGACATTCCAGGGACTTTCAGGACCTTGCACGAAATTAAACTTTCAGGAAGGAAAGCAGGGAATTTGAAGGAGGTGGGTTTGGAGTGGATTAACGGGGGTAGAAAAGATCGAGGATTTGGATGGGGGATGATCGGAGGTGGTGGTGAACGGCTGTTTTGAAGCCCTGGAGGGAAGAATGGGAATGAATAGAGTGTGGGAGTTTATTCCAAAGACGGGAAAAAAAGAGGAATGAAAGAGTGATGGTGAGCAGTGATTCGTGATTTTGGTAGTTTTAGCAGAACAGGGTTGTTGGCGAACCTTGAGTGCCCTGTGGAAATGTGGTGGGGACAAATCGCAGACAGAGCGGTGAGAGAGTGAGAGGCCCAAAGACTCAGCCTCATCGCGGGAGATACCAATGATCATAAATGCCTTGGTTTCCACAGCGTAAAGCTGAGAAAGGTGAGAGGCAGGAGCACCAGCCCAGAGGGGAGAGCAGTACTCCATCAAGCTACAGCTGAAAGCTTTGTACGTGGTCAGGATCTCAGATGGGCCAAGGAAGGACTTTGCACGACGGAGGATTCCCAGTCGGCGACTGGCTTTCGAGGCCAGGTTGGAAATGTGGCTTTTCCTGGAAAGATCATGGCAGATCGTGAGACCCAGAAGCTTGAATGTGAAAGGACTTCAAGAGGATTGTTGAGAAAGTAGATGGAGGGGCGGGGGGGGAGGAGGGTTTATAAATGGTTCATTTCAGAAAGACATTGTGAGAGTGTGAGATTTGTCCGGATTGAAAGACATGTTCCACGTGTTGGACCAGTTTGTGATTTTATCCAGATCTGCAGAGAGTGAAGAAGCTGCTGCTTGCCGGTCTGAGGGATGACAGATGGTACGACAGAAGGTGGAGTCATCAGCAAAGAGATAAAGAGGATTTTCCAGAGAGTCAGAGAGATCATTGATGAAAACCAGAAAAAGAACAGGGCCCAGAACAATGTCTTGAGGAACTCCCGCCTGGACAGGAAGAGGGGATGAGAGAGAGCCAGTAAGAGCCATGTGTTGACTGCAACAGGAGAGGAAGTCTGCGAGCCATGAGTGGAGATGGCCTTGGATACCATAGGAAGAGAGTTTGGTGAGCAGGGCAGGGTGCCAGACCGTATCGAAAGCACGTGATACTTTTTGGTGCTTTCACAAAACTGGTTCATTTTTAAGATTAAATTATTTTCTCCTTTATCCCAATCCCCACTCTCACCTTGCTCGTTGTGTCAATTATGTTTTTTTTTTCTGCAGAACCAATGGGTTGTCGGCCAAGCACGGGCCCGGATGCAGATGGCCTCAACAACGCGGGGCAGTTGGTGTTCGATCGACGATGGCTTCCTGAGAACGGGGAACCTACCGAGGATGGCTCCACTCTCACACTGGAGGACCGAGAGCCGGAGTGGCCGAGCGATCTAAAATGTGAAGTGTACACGTTTGGGGACGGAAGTTTAATGAGGGTGGTGAAGACCTCGAGATGATTTCGGATTTGTCTTCAATCTCATTCATTCCATGTAGTCCTCTCTTCTTCACAGTAATCCATGAATGCTGTCTTCTTCACCAACGATGCCGTACTCTGAGACCTAATTCTGAGTTTATTATTCATGGAAGGTTTTGTTTGAAGGGGTAACAAACCATGGTGTTTGAAACCAATGACAAAGTTCAGCGTGTTACTCTGATTCTTCAGATCTGTAGATCTCAAAAGGAAATTTTTAAAAAGTGTAAACATGAAACACCAGACCCCTTCCATCCCCACTGATCCACCTCCAGTCCCCCTCCATCCCCACCTGCTCCACTCCCAGACCCCTTCCATCCACACTGCTCCACCTCCAGTCCCCCTCCATCCCCATCTGCTCCACTCCCAGACAACTTCCATCCACACTGCTCCACTCCCAGACCCCTTCCATCTCCACTGCCCCAACCCTCGACAACTTCCATCGCCTCATTATTTTAATAATTTATTTCAGGTTAATTCTTGATTACGTAACGTAACACTTGACTATGTCATGTAACTCTTGATTGCCGTGCGTTCTGACGTACCATGTGTTCCGATGGGCTTGATTAAACGTTGCCAATCATTTATATTCGACACATGATGAGATTTTTCAGAGTTCCCTCATCGTTATTAACACTCCACCCAAACAAAGCTCATGGAAATCTGACGCGACAAACCGGGACAGGGTGTAATTAGCAGAAACCTTGAGGCCGCATGCGTTAGGCCCAGCAGAAAACCAAGATTGTGGCCACGTCATTTTGTCTGGGTGTCGTGGCCTGGGTGGAGTCAAGTGACAAATGTGGGTGTGGCCGGAAGCTGGCCGACCAATGGGTGCACATTTCAAAAATCAAACCCCACCAAGAACCCCAACAACAACAACAACAACAACAACAGTGACAACAACAGCAACTGGAGCCCTTGAAGACCTGTGACATGTGGCAGGTAAAAAGTAAATGAATGGTTAGTATTGCAAGTTGTGGTGGGTTTGGCCTTGAAATGTTATAAGATTGACGAGATGAAAAGGGAAGCAAACGTCCTTGCATGCATGAAGTGCAGCAAAGCTGTTTGTGTTTAACCTCTCTCTCTCTCTCTCTCTCTCTCTCTCTCTCTCTCTCTCTCTCTCTCTCTCTCTCTCTCTCTCTCTCTCTCTCTCTCTCTCTGTCTCTCTCTCTCTCTCTCTCTCTCTCTCTCTCTCTCTCTCTCTCTCTCTCTCTCTCTCTCTCTCTCTCTCTCTCTCTCTCTCACACTTCCACGAGCATCGACGATGTACACCAAAAAAATTGGAAGAAAATCGGTTCATTCAAGAACAAACAAACGGTTTTGTGTTCAAGCAAAGTTGTCAACGAAGGGAAATACATTCAACCATATCACCATCACCGCTACAACATTCAACCATATCACCATCACCGCTACAACATTCAACCATATCACCATAACCACTACAACATTCAACCATATCACCATCACCGCTACAACATTCAACCATATCACCATCACCGCTACAACATTCAACCATATCACCATCACCGCTACAACATTCAACCATATCACCATAACCACTACAACATTCAACCATCTCACCATAACCACTACAACATTCAACCATTTCACCATCACCGCTACAACATTCAACCATATCACCATAACCACTACAACATTCAACCATTTCACCATAACCACTACAACATTCAACCATCTCACCATAACCACTACAACATTCAACCATTTCACCATAACCACTACAACATTCAACCATCTCACCATCACCGCTACAACATTCAACCATCTCACCATAACCACTACAACATTCAACCATTTCACCATAACCACTACAACATTCAACCACCTCACCATAACCACTACAACATTCAACCACCTCACCATAACCACTACAACATTCAACCATCTCACCATAATCACTACAACATTCAACCATTTCACCATCACCACGACAACATTCAACCATCTCACCATAACGACTACAACATTCAACCATATCACCATAACCACTACAACATTCAACCATATCACCATCACCGCTACAACATTCAACCATCTAACTATCACCACTACAACATTCAATCATTTCACCATCATGACTACAACATTCACCCATCTCACCATAATCACTATATTCAACCATCTCACCATAATCACAACAACATTCAACCATCTCACCATCACCGCTACAACATTCAACCATCTAACTATCACCACTACAACATTCAACCATCTCACCATACCCACTTCAACATTCAACCATCTCACCATAATCACAACAACATTCAACCATCTCACCATAACCGTGACAACATTCAACCATATCACCATCACCGCAACAACATTCAACCATCTCACCATATTCACTCCAACATTCAACCATCTCACCATAATCACTACAACATTCAACCATGTCACCATAATCACTACAACATTCAACCATCTCACCATCACTGCAACAACATTCAACCATCTAACTATCACCACTACAACATTCAACCATCTCACCATAACCGCTACAACATTCAACCATATCACCATAACCACTACAACATTTAACCATCTCACCATAACCACTACAACATTCAACCATATCACCATAACCACTACAACATTCAACCATTTCACCATAACCACTACAACATTCAACCATCTCACCATCACCGCTACAACATTCAACCATCTCACCATAACCACTACAACATTCAACCATTTCACCATAACCACTACAACATTCAACCATCTCACCATCACCGCTACAACATTCAACCATCTCACCATAACCACTACAACATTCAACCATTTCACCATAACCACTACAACATTCAACCACCTCACCATAACCATTACAACATTCAACCACCTCACCATAACCACTACAACATTCAACCATCTCACCATAATCACTACAACATTCAACCATCTCACCATCACCACGACAACATTCAACCATCTCACCATAACGACTACAACATTCAATTATCTCACCATAATCACTACAACATTCAACCATATCACCATCACCACTACAACATTCAACCATCTAACTATCACCACTACAACATTCAATCATTTCACCATCATGACTACAACATTCACCCATCTCACCATAATCACTATATTCAACCATCTCACCATAATCACAACAACATTCAACCATCTCACCATCACCGCTACAACATTCAACCATCTAACTATCACCACTACAACATTCAACCATCTCACCATACCCACTTCAACATTCAACCATCTCACCATAATCACAACAACATTCAACCATCTCACCATAACCGTGACAACATTCAACCATATCACCATCAAAGCAACAACATTCAACCATCTCACCATAATCACTACAACATTCAACCATGTCACCATAAACACGATATTCAACCATCTCGCCATAATCACTGTAACATTCAACCATCTCACCATCACTGCTGCAACATTCAACCATCTAACTATCACCACTGCAACATTAAACCATCTCACCATAACCGCTACGACATTCAACCATCTCACCAAAACCGCTACAACATTCAACCATCTCACCATCACCGCCACAACATTCAACCATCTCACCATAACCACTACAACATTCAACCATCTCACCATAACCACTACAACATTCAACCATCTCACCATCATCACTACAACATTCAACCATATCACCATCACCGCAACAACATTCAACCATCTCACCATATTCACGACAACATTCAACCATCTCACCATAACCGTGACAACATTCAACCATATCACCATCAAAGCAACAACATTCAACCATCTCACCATATTCACTACAACATTCAAAGATCTCACCATAATCACTATATTCAACCATCTCACCATAATCACTACAACATTCAACCATCTCACCATCACTGCTACAACATTCAACCATCTAACTATCACCACTACAACATTCAACCATCTCACCATCACCGCTACAACATTCAACCATCTCACCATAACCACTACAACATTCAACCATCTCACCATAACCACTACAACATTCAACCATCTAACCATCACCACCACAACATTCAACCATCTCACCATAACCGCTAAAAAGTTGTCAACGAAGGGAAATAAATGACTGTTGCATGGACATCAACATGTCAGAGATGAAACAGTGACCGCTTGAACTATAAACGTATCAGATTCATATTTACCATATCATACCTCTTGAACTCACACCAACTGGTTACCTGGGTCATTCGGTGTCTGGCGTCTCCATTTTAGTCTCACTGGCAACACCTTTCCCTTTTGCGCTTTCTCTGGTCACGTCTTCCTGGTCCAATGTTCAGGGCAAATATTCATCCACTTTGTCCCGGTCCAGCGAGCATGTGACGAGTTCGCAATGTCAGAGACCAAAACTGCTCTGCACAACTTCATCACCAACTACCTTTGGCCGCTGTTTTGCTTTTACGAGTCAGGGGTCATCTCTGCTTGCAACCCGTTTTTTAGCCATCGGTGCACACCACAAACAGTCCTTTATGAGGACCTCAGCAACATTAAAATGGAGATGTGGCCAGCCATCCAGTTGGTTGTCCAAGCTGTCAGGAGGTAGATCGTTGGTGTTCAGGGAAAGGGGGGGCAGCAAATGAAAATTAAATTTGGCCCACATGTCGTAATTACGTGGCATCGCTTGGCATCGTTCACAAGGTGGGAAGATCTTCACAGTGTCTGGGTTGAGCTTGCGTTCCATCCAGAACTTCAGTTCTGGCAGCGTTTCTAGAATCGAGTGATAAAAGGAAGGATGGGGATGGAGGGGTCATAATTAAACCCCTTACCATTCCCGCTCTCATTCCTACAAAATCTCTTGGGCTAAAGTCACTCATATCAAGACAAGCGTCGACAAGGTTCATTATCCTAAGCTTGAACACCTTCCGAAGCATTCACCGGAATACCCTACAATGACATTGAAACAAAAAATACCATAAATATATAAATAAAACATATAGAAATATGCACATACATAAATAAATAAATAAATAAATACAAATATATGCAAAGATATTTCGAAATATAAATAAATAATATCTTCTTCTTTCGGCTGCTCCCGTTTGGGGTCGCCACAGCGGATCATCCGTATGATCCGCATAGTGATTTGGCACAGGTTTTTCGCCGGATGCCCTTCCTGACGCAATCCTGGTCGCCTCTTACAACACAGGGATATGGTACACCTATTTTAACCGGGGTATACACCGGTCCAGTACACTGGTACTCACTTCGCCGACCTCGGAAGGATGACAGGCTAAATCAACCCCCTGGTGCATTAATTCAGTGGCCCAACGGGGCTTGAACTCAGGACCTTTTGGATCCCAAGCCGCTGCCCTAACCACTGCGCCAACACCAGGCTATAGAAATAAATAATATATGTACACATAAATAAATACATATATATATATATATATATATATATATATATATATATATATATATATATATATATATATATATATATATACATACATAAATAAGAATAAAAAAGCTCCTCACCACACTCACTCACTGACTCACTCAATCACTGACACTCAATCCCTGACTCACTGACTCACTCAAGGCCTGACTCACTCACTGACTCACTCAATCCCTTTGTCACTCACTCACTGACTCAATCCCTCACTCACTGACTCACTCAATCCCTGACTCACTCAATCCCTCACTCACTGACTCACTCAATCCCTCACTCACTGACTCACTCAATCACTGACTCACTCAATCCCTGACTCACTCAATCCCTCACTCACTGACTCACTCAATCCCTCACTCACTGACTCACTCAATCACTGACTCACTCAATCCCTGACTCACTCAATCCCTGACTCATTGACTCACTCAATCCCTGACTCACTCACTGATATCAAAGATCGGAACGTTCCGGGTGACGTAGAAAGCTGAAGTTTTGCATGCCGACGGACATCGAAGCCAGTACACCGGAAAAATTCACACACTCGTTGGACAACATCCATAAATGAACAAATAAACAAATGAAAAAATAAACAATGACAAAGCAAATCCAGGTGAGCGACCCGAGACATGGGGGAAGCACGGTTCATATAGTTACACAATGTGAAGACACACACTACACCTGGACATATATGTGTATATATATATATATATATATATATATATATATATATATATATATATATATATTGTTTTAACAATCTAAAAACCCACCAAAGTTCCCCTGAACAAAGCTCCTCTCATTAGTCCTTCCTGTCCAACCACCAACGTACACATAACTGGACAGTGGTTTGGCCAATGAAGGAAAATACAAACTTGGAGTAACATTTTATAATCCCCTCCCCCCACCCCACCCCCCTAACTAGTGAAAGTAAGTAAATGGAAAAGATTCGGTTCGTGTTTTGTACAATAAATGAACTGGTGGATCAGACAGCAACAGCACAGGCATGCTGGGCCAAATGACCTTCTGTGTCCAAATTCTCCTCCACGTGTCTGGATCTTACTTATACACCGAATAAATAAATAATTAATTAAATGTTGTGTTTTTATGGTTCGAACCGGATAAATAATCATCAAACAAACTCTCATTGAGTTCTCCCGTTCCTCCCCCTTGGACCGTTCATCCCACCTGATCACGAGGAATAAATCTCTGTCCACACAAACAAAGCCCCGAGCTCTCTCGGTTTGAACATGACCGCATGAACCGCCAATTCCACTTCACTTCCTTCAGCTTCACCTTCATTAATATTCACAAGAGAAGATGTTTCCTCCGAACCGTCCACGGACACACACCGATAACACCCTGAAACGATAATTACAATCACAAAAATACATCGGAAGATAAACGTTTTGGCGGGAAACCATGTGAACAATAACACGTGCATGTACGCTAATACACCACCCGCTCGTACACGGCTGCGTCACCAATCCCAAAGTCATCGAAATCGAAAAATCGATCATAAAATCAGCGATAAAAAGCAACTCGTGTGACATGGAACGTTTAAAATAAAACATTGCGGAGGATTCGAACAGAGAAAGATCGAATATTAGAAACACCAAGTTTCACACGTACAGAGACACGTGGAGTGGGGTTTCCTGAAAAGTTGAAAAAAGTCATCTTGAGGTCTTAAGTTGAAATTTTTAACAAGATTTGCAAATTGCGTCACTTAATTGGGAAACCAACCTATTTTTTTTGAGGTCAAAAGGTCAAAGGTCAAGTCAAGATCGAACTTCTGAAATCATCAATTTTTATCATCAGGAGGAAAATCGTTTTGGCGGGAAAACCGATGGAAAAAAAAATCATCAATTTTCATCGCATTGACCTGAGCTCTGATTAGGATTGTCGATTTTAATGCAAATAAAGTGGACAATTTGATGTATCCATGGCAACCTTTTGGAGAGGGGGTGGATTTTGTTCGTCCGCACAGAAATTTCGTGTTTTTCTCCGCAGCCGCCTGTCGGATTGAGAGAAATTTTTCACCGTAGTTGCGACTACTCATGCAGAATGTTTAATGATAATTATGACGTCATAGGTCACGTGGTGTAGCAACCATGTTGGAAAAATGGGGAAAAAAATTGGACCTTTGTATTTCTCGAAACCGCACCAAGAACAAAAATTGAAACTTGGCACACGGCAAGTACTCATGAGGAATGTGTCATCTTTTTATGGTCTTATGTGCCTTCGTTATGACGTCATAATTGCATATGTAGAACGCTACATCTGATCAGCATGAACAATTTTGAGAAGCTGCCAGGGACAAATTACCTCGGGGGGAGTGAACAATCATCTGGGTGGCAGACAGCCGGTTATTCTTTGCGGATTATGCGGTTTTACCTTGTGAGACATAATCTGCGGCAATGCTCACCATAACAGTCAGGAGGTGCAGTCGTCTGATGCATAATCGACGAATGTCGTCATCATTGCTTCGATATTTATCAATATGCCGTCCTGATGAGGGCAAATAAGTCCGAAATCCAGATAGGCGACTTAATTTAAGATTTAACTGATGTTGACCATGTAATCTTTGTCTGTTTGACAGAGTCACCGGGCCGAGGCCTCTGGGTTTGAGGTGCCGCTTTGGTGTAGGACGACGTCCAATGGAGATCGAGGGAGTGCTCGTCACACTCCGCATGTTTCGATTTATCCACCGATCACATCACGTGCCCTCTGGTTGAATGGTTTGCATTAGCGGGAACAATCGTCTGGGTGGCAGATTCAAGGTTGTTCATTGTTCTTTGTGGATTATGCGTTTTTACCGGTACATGTAGAATTCTGTATATATATGCATACATATATACATAACTTTTTCTCAAAATTTTCAAAAACTTGTTTTGGGCCGACAAAAAACTCCCCGGCACACACTGATGAACCTCTGACAGTTTGACGAAGATCCGTTTGACCATCTCTGCGAAAAATGGCGACACACACACACACACACACACATACACACAGCTCTCTTACAGTATAGATTGCCAGGAAAACAGATGTTCATGAGGTCGGTGTAAAGGAGGCAGGAAAGACCATTATTTAATAAATGGTGTGAAATGTGAAATACCTGATGCTGGAGAAGCACGAGGCAGGACACAATGGGGGAGGAAAGAAGCTCGATTCCACAAGGTTCAGGTTTTATTATTAAACAGGTTTGAAGCATTGATCTGAATGTAAGATTGGAAGGATTCTGGCTGTTCGTGTTGCACTGACCATTGTGTCACCAGCCCACAGCCCCTTCTCTCCGCACATGCCGCCATGTTGCTTGGCCCAGTGGATGATTCACCGCGGCCCGGGTTGTGTTATGTTTATCTGAGAAAGTGTTCACATCGACTTTGACTTTCAACTCAAAATCAAAGTCGAGCTAAGTACAGCACACGAGTGGAAATATATCTGCTACGAGTGGGCCTCCCAAGATGGCGATGGCAGCGACAAATCCGCACCGCTCATCATCTTTCCAGTCTAACAGGACGACAAAAGGACTTCAAAACCGAGACGATGAAGGTCCAGCTAGCCGAGAAGGTCGAGATGGACAACACCATTACTTTGGCCAGCTGCGGAAGAAGAATGTCTTTTTGCAATGTGACGAATGTAACATAGAACGGTTGGCACAGCGATTGATGTTCACCTGGGTTTGTGTTTCACATCCGCAGCATCTTGTCGGTAACGTGGTGGAAGACCGCAACAACTGCGGTGATGAATGCAAGACGGACACAAGAGATTATGTTGATGGATAAGAATGTAAGCCCAATGTTTTGAGGTGTTTGTGCAAGTAAAATGGACACACACACGAAAGTGGAATGCAGTGTTTACTTTATTTGTGAGAAAACGGTGGCAGACAAATATTCAGACACGTCGAGGCTCATGGAGGAGCTATTCCATCACCTATTTGAAATCACAATGAAAACATTACCCTCAGCGATTGTTCAGTGCTTATGGTGCACACCTCAAATTGAAAAGGAATAAGTGCGTACACGGTGAGGTGTACCAGCAAAGGGAAAACTTCACAAACGGAACGCCATCGTCTCCTGGTGTTGCACTTCGGTGGTGGACATTTTCAGGAGCTATTGTCCGACCGGTGTCCCGACGAAAGAAGGTCTCGCCAAGCTGATGAAGTCTTCGACGTCTTTCTCGACGGAGTAAGGATGCTGAATATCTCCCAAATGGCAGTCGCTGTGCAACAAGTCACCACTCCTCCTCGCCCTTCGTTTGGCGATGTAGTTTTCAAGAGAAGCCAAGAGCAGGTTGAGAGAGTCCCAGATGAGTATGGATATGGCATTGAAGAGCAAGTCGACACAGCAGACACCCAAAAAGATGCACAAAAGGTTAGCCACCTGGTATAGGACTTGACTTTGGTACACGGCTCTCTGGCAGGGAACGAGGTCGCCAAAGCCGATGGTGCTGAACGCGACAAAGCTGAAGTAAAACGAGTCCAGGAAGGTCCAGCCTTCCGTGTAGCTATACATGGCTGAAGCGCAGCAAGAAAGCAGCAGGGCAATGAAGATGAGATTGAGAGCGACGAAGTCGACTGATGGAGCCTCGACTCTCAAACTGAAGCTGCTCACATATTCATGTCGCAGAGACCAGCGGTTGAGCCCGTCCGCGGCGGTGTCGGTGCGAGTGAGCCTGAAGAGGGCATCACAGCGAGCCAGGCGCAAGCAGCACTTGATCAACGAGGAAACACGCTCCAGAAACAAGTTGATGAACAGGATGGTGGCCGAGCAACCAAAAACACCATAGAAAATAAGAAAGATCTTCCCAGCCGTAGTTGCAGGGGTGCTCATTCCAAAACCTGCAGAAGAAAAGTTGACGAGTATCTGTTAGTACAGATTCCCATATAACCACAGGTTCAAATCCCATATACTTGTCCATGTACGTTTGTCCATGGTCTAATAAGGTGCCAACGAACCGATGGTGGAGACGACGGTGGTCACAAAATAGAAGGCGCCGGGAAAGTCCCACAGGGTGTCCGAGCTGTCCGGGTCTATATCCGCGAGATTCCGTTGCAGGTCAACCAGGAAGCGGTGCCACTCCTCGTGACTGATGTTGTGCCGTCGCCGGAACAGCTTGAGGTGCTCACGCCATTGACGATGGGCGTCGGCGGCCTCCCGAGCCTCGAGCGCCGAGAACATGGCGGCTCCGGCCAGCAGGTAGAGCAGGATGAGCGCGCCGAGCAGGACGATACAGGAATTCTTTCGGCACAGCGGCAGCGAGTACCGAGCGTGCGGCGCCTCGGGAGGCGAGTGCCGAGCGTGCGGCGCCTCGGGAGGCGAGTGCCGAGCGTGCGGCTCCTCAGGAGGCGAGTGCCGAGCGTGCAGCGCCTCAGGAGGCGAGTGCCGAGTGTGCGGAGTCTCGGGAGGCGTCTCACCGGCGTTATCCGGCGTCTCGTCGGTTCGATCTGTGTGGAGAACACAATGTACGAGCATCAAGCCAACCGACAGGTGCGCAGACAGGTGTGCAAGGTGAGGAGCGACGTGTCGTGGTGGATGTTAAACTCTGGTCACACGTTGTACCCGTCATGCTGTGTCCCTCTGTCGCCAAGAGCTGTTCGTTTACAAAGACGAAGGCGGTGGTGATGACTCTCCTCGGTGTCGCGGGACCTTGGTCGTGCCCGAGCGAGCGCCCAGCTTGCGCTTAATCTCGAGCTTCATGGAGAGAGAATTAGCACGTCGTCAAGAGTAACACGTGACTTGGAGTGAAACGAACCCAAAAAAACTCAAAACACTCAAAACACCCTCCACTTACCGAAGACGACGCTCCAAGGCACAAATCGCTGTGGGCAGCAGGAAGAAAACGCGGAAGTAAGGAGACAATATCGCGAGACTGTGAGATTTGACGAGATTTCGTTGGATATTTATATATTTTTTTTGTGTGTGCATGTGTTGGCACTGGATATACATCAAAATTATATCAAGAGATCTAGCATGAACACACACAGGGATTTTCACAAGAAACTTTGCAACAGTAAGAAAACACGGAAGTTAAGGAGAAAATATCGCGAGACTGCGAGATCTCGCGAGATTTCGAAGGAAATTTTTTTTTTTGGGTGTGTGTGTGTGTGCATGTGTTGGCACAGGATATACATCAAAATTATATCAAGAGATCTAGCATGAACACACACAGGGATTTTCACAAGAAACTTTGCAACAGCAAGAAAACACGGAAGTTAAGGAGAAAATATCGCGAGACTGCGAGATCTCGCGAGATTTCGAAGGAAATTTTTTTTTTGGGTGTGTGTGTGTGTGCATGTGTTGGCACAGGATATACATCAAAATTATATCAAGAGATCTAGCATGAACACACACAGGGATTTTCACAAGAAACTTTGCAGCAGCAAGAAAACACGGAAGTTAAGGAGAAAATATCGCGAGACTGTGTGATCTCGCGAGATTTCGAAGGAAATTTTTTTTTTGGGTGTGTGTGTGTGTGCATGTGTTGGCACAGGATATACATCAAAATTATATCAAGAGATCTAGCATGAACACACACAGGGATTTTCACAAGAAACTTTGCAGCAGGAAGAAAACACGGAAGGAAGGAAAAAATATCGCGAGACTGTGAGATTTGACGAGATTTCGTTGGATATTTATTATTTTATTTTTTTGTGTGTGTGTATGTGCATGTGTTGGCACAGGATATACATCAAAATTATATCAAGATATCTAGCATGAACATACACAGGGATTTTCACAAGAAACTTTGCAGCAGCAAGAAAACACGGAAGTTAAGGAGAAAATATCGCGAGACTGTGAGATTTGACGAGATTTCGTTGGATATTTATTATTTTATTTTTTTGTGTGTGTGTATGTGCATGTGTTGGCACAGCATTTACATCAAAATTATATCAAGATATCTAGCATGAACACACAGGGATTTTCACAAGAAACTTTGCAGCAGCAAGAAAACACGGAAGTTAAGGAGAAAATATCGCGAGACTGGGAGATCTCGCGAGATTTCGATGAATTGTGTGTGTGTGTGTGTGTGTGTGTGTGTGTGTGTGTGTGTGTGTGTGTGTGTGTGTGTGTGTGTGTGTGTGTGTGTGTGTGTGTGTGTGTGTGTGTTGGCACAGGATATACATCAAAATTATATCGTCAAGAGATCTGGCATGAACACACACAGGGTTTTTCACAAGAAACTTTGCAGCAGAAATTTATCTGCAAGTGAACAAGAATATGTATTTTAATTTTAACATGAACAAACACCTGAAACACAAGAATTTCATCCTTCAGTGCGTGCACTGACTTACTTTTGAAATGTCTGTGTATTCATTCAGTGCTTACAATCCTTGTTGGTGTAATGGTAGATAGTGCCTGCTATACACCTGGAAGCTTGGGGGTTCGAACCCCGGTTTAATCATCCCGAAGAGTGCTGAGTTGGTATCAAAATCAAGTTTGCTGCTGTTAGGTTGTTACCTGTGCCTGCTGTTGGCTTAATGGTTCGGGTGGTGGGCTTGGAATCCGAGGATCCTGAGTTCAAATCCCACTCGGCTGTTGAATTAATACCAGGTGGGGTTGACTCTGCCTGTCGTCCTTCCGAGGTTGGCAAAATGAGTGCCAGCTTTGCTGGTAATCTGCGCTGGGGTGGTTACCTGTCCAGGATTGTGTCCGAGAACCAAGGAGACTGCTTAAGCAGCACCAACGCTCCACACACAGAGTAAGGTCCCAATGGATGGATGCTCACTACTCAGCATTTCCTCAATCCAAGTCCCTTATACCTGCAATCAAGTTTTATATTATTAATTTTTTTTTTGTTAACCAGACCCTGCTCTCTACCAAACTGTGTGTCACTTGTGAAAGTCGAAGATTCATCCTCAATTTCCATCCGATTGACTGGAAAATTGAAGAGGATTCGCACATCGGTTCCCTCAATCCAACCGCCACCTGTTTTTTGAGTCATAATTGACTGAAATCTAATTATTATACATTCAAAGGGTGTGAAAACTAATTGCACGTGCACACACAGCTTTGTGCAGCAATGACACATGAAACATTGCTGCTGCGTCAGGTTTGCATTGAACACAAGAAAAAGAGCGATCGGAGTTTGCAGAGACTCGCCAGGACTTGTTTTGTGTGGTGTTTGTGGGTTCACTAGACGTGGTCCCTCGAGGTGGGTGCCTGGAATGTCCTATCCCTAAGAGAGGATGATCACCTGTCTCTGTTATCATCTGAGATCAAGCGTTTGGACATCGGGATTGCAGCTCTCTCTGAGGTTCGGAGACCGGGTAGCGGTGAGATCATGGTGGGTGGTTGCACCTCCTATTGGTCTGGTCGCTCTGATGGTTACCATGACCAAGGAGTTGCTGTAGTTGTGTCCAATAAACTGACTCCAATGATAATTGAGGTCAACGAGTTTATTATGACACGAAGGATTCGTCACTCTTTGGGTGTCTTTTCCCTGGTCTCTGTTAATGCTCCGACTGAGGTGAGTGGTCTCACCGTGAAGGACCCATTCTATGCCAGGAGTCTGTGGTTGATCAGTGCCCAAGGCGAGAGAGACTTCTAGTCTTGGGAGATTTCAATGCATCGACTGGAACTGATAGGGATGGTTATGAGACGTGTGTTGGTCCCCATGGGTCTGGAACTGTGAACCAGAATAGCACTAAGTTCATTAACTTTGCAAGAAAGAAGTCATGGACTGAGGGTGGCTGGTTCATGGTTTCAACACCAACAAACTCATCGCTGGACTTGGTATTCCAACGCTGGCGGTGTGGCAAAGGAGATTGACCACGTGCTCGTTGATGGTCGCTGGAGGATGATCCAGAACTGCAGGGTCCACCGGAGTGCTCAGTTCCTCAATACTGACCACAGGCTTGTTGTAGCACCTCTGAAGTTGCACCTTTATCTGGGAGAATGGTACCATCCCAGCCGAGGCTGGATGTTGGCAAGCTGGACTGTTCTGAGGTGGCCAGCAATGAGTCCAGATCTAAATCCCATTGAACACCTGTGGGGAGATCTGAAAACAGCAGTTGGGAGAAGGAACCCTTAAAATCCCAAAACCCCCCAAAAATCCCAAAGAAGGAACCTAAAAAGACAATAATCCCAAAAGACCCCCAAAACAACCCAAAGACTCAAAAGATCTTGAAGACCCTAAAAGACCTCAAAGACCCTGAAGACCCAAAAGACCCACAAGATTCAAAAGACCTTGAGGACTCCAAAGACCCCAAGGACCCAAAAGACACAAAGGACGCAAAAGACTCAGAGGACCCCAAAACATGTCTCAGAGGACATGTCCCCAAAACAGAACGTCACTTCTGGACTAATGCCTTATCCTGTATTCCCTTGTCCCATTTTTTGATATTTTGTTTAATTCTCACCAAGGATGAAACAATGTGACCCGGTTGATAACGCTGCAACTTTTGCCATGATTATGTCATTCGCTTTCCACTGAGTGGACACGTATTGCATTTTGAATTATTTTTACTGAAATGCTTATCAGACCCCTCCGCTCCCTTCAAAGCACATATATATATATATATATATATATATATATATATATATATATATATATATATATATATATATATATATATCAGGAAATGTAAGATGAGTTGGTGCAAATCATTGTGGATGCTTACATCTCAGTGTTTTGAACTCCTTGGTACCATGTTGAAATAAAATGATCTGATCGAAAGTACTTTCCGTTGTGGACAGTGAATTAATTGTTTCTTACAGATTGAGTTGTAGGATTTACACCGAGTCAGTAAACAACCAAATTCCACAACAGTAGTAAGGTAGAGGACTTTCACTCAGAGAGTAGTTAATGCATGGAATGGTTCTCCCTGGAAAGGTAGTAGCAGCAGAAACAGGAGACAAGTTTAAATTAGAATTAGCCCTGTTCTTTTTCTGGTTTTCATCAATTATCTCTCCGACTCCATGGAAAATCCTCTTTTTCTCTTTGCTGATCTGGATAAAATCACAAAGTGCTCCAACACGCGGAACATGTCTTTCAATCCGGAACAAATCTCACACTCTCACTATGTCTCTCTGAAAGTCTGAAAGAACCGTCTGGAACCTTTTTGGACGTCTGGAACCGTCTGGAACCTCTTTTCTTCCCCACGAATCCACTCCAAACCCACCTCTTTCAAATTCCCTGCCTTCCTTCCCGAAAGTTCCCTGTGGTGTCAGCACCTGAAAGTCCCTGTGATGTCCATCTTGAGTACCCCATGTCCCCCACCCCATCACTCTCCCTTCCTCAGATCTCCTGATGTCTCCATTCCACACTGTTTTGTCCTTCCCCCTCCCACCCTCTTATCTCCTGCTCCCCTTGTTGTACATTCTGTGTGTTCACTCTCACACGAGCCTCGTCAACGTATCCAAAATTATAATATATAATGGCTCCGTGTTTGTTTCAAAAGTCTGATTTCCTAAACTCCGTGTTTACATCTAAATCTTGTGTCCCAAACCCGTCCCTTTCTGTCCCCACCTGACCCAGTCGTACCCAGGTGTTCCTGGACTCTGCGTCCTTTTCCTACTGACAAGGTGGAGAACTTGTTATCAAACCTCGACTCAGATTCTGCATCCGGTCCAGACGTCCTGTCATTCTGATTCTTGCTGTTGTTGACGTCATAGGTACTCTAAATTAATCACTTCTGGACAGTGTGTTGTTGTAGTTCACTGTGTGGTTAAGTGGTAAGTCAAGTGTATTAAGTTAAAGTAATTAAGCTAAGCGAAGGTTCCTGGTTTGAATCCCATCAAATTAATTAAGTTGTTAATGGTGTGTGGTGAGTGTGTATGTCATTTATAAGGATTACAATGGCACCAAATTGTCTATTTAATTATTTATCTTATTCATCGGTATGCAAACAGCTCCATATTCCTTTATATATTATTTTGCTTCAGGTCCCATAAACAGAATTCCATATCATTGACTTCCAAACAGCTATTGTTGTAATTTATCACTGTCTCTTTACTTAGTTGACTAGTTCTGTGTTTGAATCTTGTATAATAATAATAATAATAAATAAATGTAAGTAAAAATAACGAAGGTACAATATCTGAATAAAGTAAGGAATAACTTAGCTCAGGATGTGGAAAGAAAGTAAGGAAGTGGTGAATCATTAAAGTATAAATGTCTTAATTATATTTCGGTATTAATTAGTTTTTAGGTGGTAATTTAAATACTTTTTTCTTTTCGTCCTCGTCGTTGAGGACACACCTGGCCACCTGTTCCTCTACTCTTGCTCACCCTCTCGTTTGCATCATCTGCCATCTGCTTGGAAATCAGCAAACATTCCCGCTCTGAATAAAAAAGGCGCAAAAACTGATCCCTGCAACTACAGACCAATCAGCCTTCTCCCAATCATCAGCAAGGTCATGGAATCCATCATCGCTTCAGGCATTAAATCCTTCCTTTTCTCCAATGGCTTGATGTCCGATCATCAATTTGGATTCAGACCGGGTCACTCTACCCTGGGCCTGCTGGTCCTGCTCTCCCGACAATGGGAAGTTCAACAACCTACTGCGTGGTTGAAGGAAAGACCGACGAGATGAAGGAGGGGTTGTTAAATTGAGGTTTCATGAAGCGGATTGTTGGTGCATTGAGAAGGTTGGAAGTGGGTAGAGAAGGGGAAGATCATACCTCGGATACACAGACTAACCTCACAACGCATTTCGTCCCTCAAACCCCCCGGACACAGGGCAAGGATCGACGTCCGCACAAATTAATGAAATAACTCATTCTCCGGGACCCTCGGTGTACGTGGATGCTCCCCCGGGGTACATTTCCCAAACCGTAACACCATTTATCACATATTTCTCATTTTTGTGACTCGGTACCTCTAAATAGATGATAACAATGGCTGCCGGTGATTGGTCTCACAAACAATTCCAAACTGAGGAATTTCAACCAACGAGGACGACACTCGGACGTGCGGCAAAACGTTTCGCTCGTCCCGCCGCAGAATGTAAGGGGGACGTAACTTTTGATAAATTATTTAATTACTCCCCACCATCCTTTGTTTCAGCGCGACCTGACGCGTCACGTCTTCTTTTCCGTACTTTCCGTACCAAACGGTTCTTCGTCCCACGGACGATGCTAACAGGGGGGAAGTGTGCGGAATGACCCGGGTACAGGTCCAGCAATGCGTGATGTCGGCCAACACGATGATCGGAACTTGGACACCTTTAAAGAGGTCGAATCGCCCGTACGATGCAATAAACACCTGGTTGCCATGCCAAAAGCGAGGAGAAAAGCGTGTCAACTGGGCGTGGCCTCCACGGAGCACCAATCACCGGTGCAGGAAAGTTAGGACCACGCCCTCTGGTGGTTTCCCACTTCCAGGCCCTGTTTATCCCCCTTTGTTCCCCACTGTGTACATGTAAATAATAGGGGAGTGTTTTCATGGTACTTTGAACTATCATTCAGCCAAATGTTGTTCTGGTCCATGACAGGTGCAATGACAAAGTGCCAGAGGTACCGGTTAACCACAGCCGAGAAGGGGATTGATACCTTAGCTTAGGGTTGGGAGGGGTGAGGGGGGGGGGGTTGAGGGGCTGTCAGAGTATCAGCTGCACTGGTACAGTGACAGTGCATTGACATCAAATTAAATTTGACGCGGACAGAATTCCGTTGTGTTGAAAAAGGAATTTGGAATTTGTACAGAGTGCCGGAGATAACTTGCTTCCTCTTCATAAAAGACACCGTGGGATTTTTGACGTCCACCGGCGACCATTGCCAGCAGACGGGTCCCTCCAGCTTCACGTTCTGGAGCACGATTATTAATGGAGCTTAATATTAAATAATAAATTAATTATTTAATTAATTCATAGATTAATATTAATCGATTAATGGAGCACGCGGTGATGTATCGCCCGACGTGCGATAACACCAGGGTGGTAGTTTACAGCTACATTAACATTCAAACCCAAAGGCAAACACGAACATCGATCTGTCTCGGATGCCTGATCAGCTTTCCCGCCATTCCAAAGTTCCCATGTGCAGTCGCGTTACTGGATTGGTGAATCGATTTTGGCCACGCCCTCTGATCCGTTAAGGAAGAAGAAGAAGAAGAGTGTAACCGTTTCATTTGAATGAGCCAATCAGCTCGTCGCATGGTAACGGCAGCGAGGGACGTCGGCACTGGATCGTTTCTCATCTCGTTTGAAAGAAAGGAAACTCTCGGGAGATCGAGAACGTGTTTGCAATGGCGGACGCTCGAAGATCCGTCAAGTCGGTGAATAGATCAGCAGTTTTCGGTGAGTTTGTTACTCTCTTTGCTGCGTTTTCAGTGTTTTTTGTGTGTAAACGTTGTCGAGGCTCATAAAAGAGCTCACACACAGCAATAGGGGTATGAGACAAGAGGGGCGGGAGAGGGAAGGACAAAACATTGGGGAACAAAGACATGAGATCTGTGGAAGGGAGAGGGATGGCGGCGGGGAACATGCGGAATAAAAGATGGACAGACACTACAGGGACTTTCAGGAAGGAAAGCAGGGAATTTGAAGGAAGTGGGCTTGGGGTGGATTAACGGGGGTAAAAAAGATCGAGGATTTGGATGGGGGATGATAAGAGGTGGTGGTGAACAGCTGTTTTGAAAGCCTGGAGGGAAGAATGGGATTGAAGAGAGTGTGGGAGTTTATTCCAAAGGCGGGGAAAAAGAGGAATGAAAGAGTGAAGGTGAGCAGTGATTCTTGATTTTGGAAGTTTTCGCAGAAGGGTGTTGTTGGCGGACCTTGAGCACCCTGCGGAAATAGGGGGGCGAGGGGGGAATATCGCAGACAGAGCAGGGGGGCGAGATTGGAGAGGAGACGGTAGAAGACAGAAAGACCACCGACCTGCCTGTGGTGAGAGAGTGAGAGGCCCAAAGACTCAGCCTCATTGCGTGAGATACCAATGTTCCTAACCGCGTTGGTTTCCACTTTCCACGGCGTGAAGCCGAGAGAGGTGAGAGGCAGGAGCACCAGCCCAGAGGGGAGAGCAGTACTCCATCAGGCTGCGTATCATAAAACGTCGAAAAAATGTCGGAGCGTCAAAGTGGTCGAAATGGTTCTGAAAGTCTGAAGGTCTGAGTGTCTGAAGTGGTCCAAATGGTCTAAACGGTTTTAAAAAGTCTAAAAAGGATCTCAGGGATTTGGGGGGTATTAAGGCATCTGGAGGGTCGAAAGGTATAAAAGGTACGGTCCAGTAATACGTCATACCTATTTGTAGAACTCCCCCCACTGTCAGACGTGCAAGAATCAGAAGAGTCCTGAGTATCATCACCATCAGAAGAATAATTCTCATCATGATCATCATCGGTATCTTCATTATCGTCGTTGTCATCATCCTCTTCCAACTTTAAGTGGAAATTGAAAATGGGTGAGTACCAAAAAAATGCAATAAATATTGGGGATTTTTTGTGTGCAGAGTCAAGGCTCGTGGAAGACTTATAATACAAAATGGATCAGGACGAAACGTAACAAAAGGAACAGATGAAGGAGAAGGAGAAAATAGATCTCTAACAAGGGTGAAACCATGGACGATGACTCCACGATCCTTTACTTGTGACCATAAACTCTCGGTCTTTAAAACACCCTCGAGTGTGCGCTGCTGAAGCAATACAGGCAGGAGGTGAAGCGGTACACATGGGCTCATGACGCTTAACACCTTGATGCATCCATCGGTTCGGAAGGGCCATGTTTTGGATTATTGTTATGCCCGACCGCAAACCCACCTCCTGGTTGGCGAGGCGGTAAAGCAGAGGAAATGTTCTCGTGTGGCAGATATACCTTGAGACGTTTGATGTCAATGTCGAGTTTGTTCTGCTGGAACACCTGCTCAGGTATCCTCGGTGGCTCAGGTGTTTTGCGTTTGCTCATGACAGGCTTCTTGCACTCTTTCAGCAAAGCTTGAGCATTTTGTTCACAGTAAGCCTTCAACAATGCTCCAAGCTTCTTGTACCTTTCCTGACAAGCAGGTCATGGAGGGGACAACAATTTCGTTCAACATCCGAGCAAATGATACAATTTTCACACACCAACCAGGCTGCAGTTTACAACAGCGAAACAATAGCTGTGTGGTGATGATCCACAAAAAAGTATTTAAAAAATATATATGGAAGGATTTATTCAATGAAAGGTCACTGATTGCAAATGAAAGTTATAAATGGTCTTAAGGGGAAAGGCGTGAAAATGTGTAAAGGTGGAAAGGTCAAGTCAGGTCAGGTATGGGAGCATGCACCGGAGTAGAGCATCGCTGCGACCACTTGCCGCCGGTACTCCAGGGTCCTCCATCTGACCATCCTCCAGGCAGATGCCTGGCCCATCCCCATCTCCTTGAGATGCCGATCAACCTGCTGCAACAACGAGGCACGTGGTCGGCCCATTGGCCTCCTCCACTCACAAGACTCCCTCGCTGAGAGAATCTGGTCAGCAGGATCAACATCAGCAAAACAAGCCACATGTCCATACAGCCGCAACTGAGGCTCATGGACTATGCAGGTAATAAATCTCATTTGAGTCTCTCTCAGCAACCGCTCTTTGGACACAAAGTCCGACCAGCAAGAGCCAAGGATTCTCCAAAGAGACCTGGTACCAAAGGAATTAAGTCTCCGTCTCAGATCCCTGGTCAGAGTCCAAGTCTCACATCCATAGAGCAAGACTGGAAGCAACAAGGACCTGAAGACTCGGATGATCGTCCTTCCGCACAGGTACCGGCAGCACCACACCCCATGATCCAGTGAATCCATGACTCCCCAGGCCCGACCCAGACATCTGTTGACCTCCGGCTCACAGCCAGCAGAGACATGAATATCACTGCCAAGGTAAGTGAATCTCTCCGTGACCTCAACTTCCTCACCACAAGCAAGTACAGACAAGATAGCAGCATCCAAGACATCATCGAAAGCCTGAATTTTAGTTTTGACCCAGGAAACCCGTAATCCCAGCGGCTCTGACTCCTCATTCAGCACCTCGAGGGCCCCCAAAAGGATGTCTAGAGTCTCTGCAAAGATGACTGCATCATCTGAGAAATCAAGGTCAGAGATTTTGACATTCCCAAACTATGCACAGCAGCTTGATCTCTCCGACATCCTCCCTAGAATCCAGTCCATACAAGTGCTGAAAAGTGTGGGGAGCAGTACATACCCCTGATTAACTCCAGTAACAACTGGAAATAAGTCAAAGATGGTACCACCACATCTCACAGCACTCTCAGTACCAGAGTCAAGTTCAGACATCAGATTGATCAGTTTTGGTGGCACCCCACGAAGACCAAGAATCCTCCAGAGGGCATCCCGATTCACTGAATCAAACTATTTACAGAGATCAACATGGGCTACAGCCCCCGGGACGGCCGAGCGGTTCCTTATTAATGGGGGGTGGACACATTGATCCTCGGAGGGCATGAGGTGCAATGGCGGAGGAGCAGAGGAGCACGGGGAATGAAGCGCATGCACAGGTGGTTTATCCTCGAACCTCACCACAAATAAACGAACACAGTTTTTTTTAAATGAACACATTCAATGAACATAAACAAATATTTACAAAGGACAATAATTCAAAAGATAATGATAATAATAATAAAGTAAATAAATCCTCAAATACAGACAAAGGGAACACAAAATAAAAATAAAAACCCTCCTTTCGAGTATTCTTATACTTCGCTCGGCCCAGAGCTGGTCCCCATGGAACTTGGAATCGAGGCGTTTCCACCAACACATGCATACGCGTGCAAAATGGCGCTTCTCTTGTAGCAGGACAAACGTACGCCAGGCAATCCGTGAGCGGCACTCAACACTCAGGCTCAGAGCCCGAGTGCAGCTGCTTATGACATGCACGAGGCTCGGGGTCTGTTTCTCACGACTCAACCAAGAGCCAAAGGCCAGCGTCTTGCTTCACCACGCGAGCTAAATCGCCTCAACACAAATACAAGGGTCGTGTCGTCCTCCTCGGCGTGTGCTCACTCCCCGCTCTCGCCTCTCCAAAAACAATGCACCTTTATTCTTTCTCCCTCGGCTAATTAACACCGCACCACCCACTTGTATGGTGACACGTAACACTTAAGCTCACAGGTTCCCTGCTTAGTTACATCGAGATGCCTCCTACACGGCCACAGACCAATAAACTCCACACAATGCTATATTCCTAATCAGATTCTTTCATCTTCCCCCACAACCGTAACAATATGTACGTACATACACTCGTCTTCCACACCTGGTCACAAAGTTCAAGGTACCAGGGTTGCTCTTCTGTTGAGAAAACTGTCCACCGGCGACTGCACTCTCACAAGCGCTCTTTACCCGGCATATCTTTCAGGCTGCACATAAGCTCAGCGCAAAACAGCAGACGACTATTGCAGCACATATGCACACACAATAGAGGGCAGACAAAGGAAAGAAGGACAATCGATTGGTAAAATTACTATTATTCATGGCAATAACAGTTTACGAAGCCACATCGTGAAGCGAAGGACACAAAAGGACAGTTCACAACCGGAATATCGTTGTAAGGACAGAGGAAGAGGAAACTGAGGATTCATGCTCGTGTGGTTGGTGCAATATAGAGTGTGCAACTCATGAGGGAGGTCTGGTTGGTCGGCCATCGCACTTGTCTTTCAGCATTTGCTCAGCTTTGGACAGCAAAGACCTCCCGAGGTCATTTGAGAAGTGAGGCTGTCTCTCCGAGTCCTCACGAAGCTCTTCCTGCAAGGAGACGACGGGCAGGCCTCAATGCATCCATGTGCATTCTGAAAGTGAGAACACAAGCCTTGGCAAGCGCAGGACGTGCCTTTACTACGGTAAGGTTGAACTAGGATGCACTACATGGAAGTGGTGCCTCGTGCCGTTGTTTCCTCTCAGTGCAATACCGCCCCAGAGGGTGCTAACATGTACTGTGGCCTGGCGTGGCCACGAGGGGGGAGGGTATTACCCTCCCCCCTCCCACTGCCACCAAATAAACTTCTTAAAAACTCCTGTTTTCCGAACTCTCGTGAACAAAAAGGAACACTCTCATGTCTACATTTTACATACACATCACTGCCTTTCCTCCCACATCATCTCCTTCATGAACACCTTTTTCTCATGTGAAAACCAGAGCTGCTGTGGCGTTTTGGGTTTTTCTGGAAGATCCAACTTGGGAGGAGTCACTTCAACAAGGTCTGGATATTCGTCCCTGAAAAAAGCAAGTTTGAGAGCTCTGGTTATGCACCACCCGTTTGTGCTTACACTCAACTGCACATCATTCGCATTGTCTGTGTCGGAGTGGCGACCCGTCCAGGATTGTGCCCAATAGCCAAGGAGACTGCTTGGACAGGAACCAACGCTCTGCACAGAGTATGATCCCGATGGATGGATGGATTCACATTGTGCTGTCATTCTTAAATAATGCAATTTGGTGTCTGTCCGTGTGTGTTTTTCACCACGATACATTCGGTGGTTATTTGTCCAATCTCAACCAAACTTGACAGGAGGACGAAGGGTCACACGATGGAGGTTGTAGCGACTTAATTTGCCCCCCTCCTTAAGGGGGTTTTCCTCCTTTGGCAGAATCCGTGTTAAGGTGTATATCTGTGTTAAGGTAGCTAATCGTGGCAGTTTTCCAAGGCCACTTCTAAGAACAAAAATAATACCAACACCAATAATAATCCATCCATCCATGGGGACAATATTTTGTGTCGATGGTTGGTGCTGCTGGAGCAGTCTCCTCGGCTCATGGGCACAATCCTGGACGGGTTTAGCCGTCCAAGGAGCAAACTCACACATGGGAGGAGCTAACCTACACATGAGAGGAGCAAATTCACACATGGCAGGAGTGAACCCACACATGGGAGGAGCAAACCCACACGTGGGAGGAGCTAACTCACACATGGGAGGAGCGTACCCACACATGGGAGGAGCTAACTCACACATGGGAGGAGCAAACCCACACATGGGAGGAGCTAATCCACATGTGGGAGGAGCAAACTCACACATGGGAGGAGCATACCCACAGATGGGAGGAGCTAACCCACACATGGGAGGAGCAAACTCACACATGGCAGGAGCGAACCCACACATGGGAGGAGCAAACCCACACGTGGGAGGAGATAACTCACATATGGGAGGAGCGAACCCACACATGGGAGGAGCTAACTCACACGTGGGAGGAGCTAACCCACATGTGGGAGGAGCTAACTCACACATGGGAGGAACTAATCCACACATGGGAGGAGCTAACCCACACGTGGGAGGAGCTAACTCACACATGGGAGGAGGTAACCCACACATGGGAGGAGCTTGCACACACATCACTTGCACAAGAAAGACATCACAAGACAACTGGACTTTTACATGAATTACAAGGACATTAGTCGACAATGGACAAATCAAAGAAACGTTTGGAATTTGAACCTGCAGTCTAACTGGAAGAAACTAAATTGTTGAAAATTGACGGTATATTGACTGCAGCAAGGAACAAACAAATTTTAAGCCACAACTTTATCCCCAGTGGTGCAAGACTTTTTGGTCAAAACTTCATCTTACAACAACATAATGATTCAAAACACTCCGCTGGTGAAAGTAAAACTAATTTACAAAAGAAAGAGGAAGATGGAGTCCTTCATCGTTTGGAATGGATTCCTGAAAGCCCAGATATCAACATCACTGAAGCTGAAAGGGACTATTGGGAGAAAGAAAAAGCAAAGAATCCCAGCAACTTCGATCATCTTTGGAAGGTCTTGGAGAAGCGTGGAACACCATTCCACGGGAATGTGTAACATACTTATTCAAGTGTCCCGAGAAGAATTTCAATGCTTTTGGATATACTCGCTATGAGTATATATAAAGGTATGCTGTGTATACATTTGGTTCTTTAAATGAGATTTTCTTTTTCATAAAGGTGTGTTTGGACAGAACTCAAAGTTTTAGTTTCCTGAAGCATCAGAGGAGAAAATTGCAAAATGTTGAAGAGCTTTGCACAGCAGCATATATACTGTCCACATACATGGGGAACACCACCAAACAATTAAATGCACTTCAAAAAAATAACATAGAAAAATAACTACAATTAATGATTTTTCCATAAATACAACCGAAAAGTTTAAAAAAGAAGAAGAAACACAACCCTTTATTTTAAATATAAGACCAAGGCTCATGGAAGAGCAAAGAGACGATGGAAACTATAACGAGCAATCAAATACTGCACATCCTCGTCCGGATTTGTTTTGTGTGGTTTTATAGTTCACATTGTGTAGAAGTACTTACATTATAATTGTACATACTTTATCGACGTACATTACACTTGCACATACTTTATAGACATACATTATACTTGTACATACTTTATGGACGTACATTTTTATTGTCCATACTTTATAGACTACATAAGAATTGTAAATACTTTATAGACGTACATTAGAATTGTCCATACTTTATAGACGTACATTTTAATTGTCCATACTTTATAGAAGTAAATTTTAATTGTCCATACTTTATAGATGTACATTATAATTGTCCATACTTCATAGACGTACATTATAATTGTCCATACTTTATAGATGTACATTATAATTGTCCATACTTTATTGATGTACATTTTAATTGTCCATACTTTATAGATGTACATTATAATTGTCCATACTTAATAGATGTACATTATAATTGTCCATACTTATAGATGTACATTATAATTGTCCATACTTTATAGATGTACATTATAATTGTCCATACTTTATAGACGTACATTTTAATTGTCCATACTTAATAGATGTACATTATAATTGTCCATACTTTCTAGATGTACATTATAATTGTCCATACTTTATAGATGTACATTATAATTGTCCATACTTTTTGATGTACATTTTAATTGTCCATACTTTATAGATGTACATTATAATTGGCCATACTTTATAGATGTACATTAAAATTGTCCATACTTTATAGACGTACATTTTAATTGTCCATACTTTATAGACATACATTTTAAATGTCCATACTTTATAGACGTACATTTAGTTGTCCATACTTTATAGATGTACATAATAATTGTCCATACTTTATAGACGTACATTTAGTTGTCCATACTTTATAGATGTACATAATAATTGTCCATACTTTATAGACGTACATTTAGTTGTCCATACTTTATAGATGTACATAATAATTGTCTATACTTTATAGACGTACATTTAGTTGTCCATGCTTTATAGATGTACACTATAATTGTCCATACTTTATAGATGTACATTATAATTGTCCATACTTTATAGACGTACATTCTAATTGTGCAGATTTGATGACACGATGTCTCTGTTGCACAAACAGAATATGATGAAAGGTGTTTTTTTGGATAAAACAAGACACATCAAGGGAGACTGTGCTATCATCTTGTCTCAGGTTCAGTGTCCCTCCCAACGAGAGAGAGAGAGAGAGAGAGAGAGAGAGAGAGAGAGAGAGAGAGAGAGAGAGAGAGAGAGAGAGAGAGAGAGAGAGAGAGAGAGAGAGAGAGAGAGAGAGAGAGAGAGAGAGAGAGAGAGAGAGAGAGAGAGAGAGAGAGAGAGAGAGAGAGAGAGAGAGAGAGAGAGAGAGAGAGAGAGAGAGAGAGAGAGAGAGAGAGAGAGAGAGAGAGAGAGAGAGAGAGAGAGAGAGAGAGACACACAGAGAGAGTCAGAGAGAGAGAGAGAGAGAGAGAGAGAGAGAGAGAGAGAGAGAGAGAGAGAGAGAGAGAGAGAGAGAGATAGCTCGTCCAGAAACACGGCACGTGTGTGCTTGAGGTCCAAAATGACCCGGTGTCCATGTAAAAAAGGGGTTTATACTGTTTTTTTTCACTCGGAAAGTGAAGTAAGAGTTTGAGAATTCTCAGAGATCTGGTGATTCACAAGTTTTGAAGTGTTAGTTCAATTTCCCTCGAACGTTAAGCACTGAGCAGAGTTCGGGTTGGGAAGCAGAAAGGAGAGATCCATTTTAAGTTTCTTTGGCTTCACTTACCAGAAATTGTTCGTGTCTTCATCAAATGATCCTTTCTCCTGCGTGTACTCCTCAACGTACTTCATCTTGGGAGCACAAAGCAACGGACATGGTCACGAGTCCACAGGCAGACAGGTGTAAAGCTCGCAGGTAAATGTGAAAGACGTTACCCTTTTCCTTTCGGGCATGTCTTTGTTGGTCTTGGCGAGCATGTGAGTCATGTCCGGGTCAGTGATCTGTGGGTGAAGCTTGGAAATGACCTTACGCTTCAGCAGGCAGAAGCGCAGATCTGGCGTGAGGGGTTTCTTGGGGAAATCTGGGTGATTCTGAAAACAAACGAAGGGTACACTCACAAGTTTCAGGATGATGGGTGTTATTAATCACCATGTTGTAGTCATCTTGTTTCGGTGAATAAATATTAAACTTACACCAACACTTAAGAACCCCACCCCCCGCCCCTCCCCCACCCTTTATTTTTAATTTTTGTTCTTCTTCACCTCCGCCACTGAAGGTGTACAGAGGTTATGTTTTCACCCCTGTAGGACTGTTCAAATGTCGGTGGACATGATATCTCAAAAAGGTTACGGACGGATTCGGACGAAACTTGGTGGACAGGTTGGGTGTGTGGAAGAATCGATTCGATTTCGGTGAAGATCCGGATCCTCACCAAAAATAACCCGTAATTGGAGGGATTAACCAATCAGCTCTCACTCTAATCAATTACCCCAGGTGGCGAGGATTATATACAAACTGGCTCGTCCTGTGCTCTTCTAGCCGGAGAAAGCTGCAGAAAGTAACCATGAAAAGCTACACAAGGTAAGCCCTTTACTGTTTCAAACCCAACCAAGGTTCCTCAACAGCTGCTAAACATTCACAAGTGGTACATAGTACGTACACGAGCAGCCCAATGCTACACACACCCTCAGCCACCGGACCGGTTTCATCACTTCATGGTGAATCACTTCAACAGCGTCGACAGAAACGCGCACCACCGAGGCTCACGAGCATGTACTACATGCAACGTCAACAGCAGTCAACATATAAATAACACCAACTAATCACGTCTCTCACCCGTAATTGAAGGAAACAACCAATCAGCTCTCACAGAATCAACTACCCCAGGAGGCTAGGATTACAAGAAAATTAACTCTCCCACACTCTTCGAGCTGAACAAACACTGCAGAAAGCAACCAAGAAAAACAATGTCAAACCAGTCACCGTCTCAGAAACATTCTGTCGGATATCCCCGCGTCCAGAGCCGTGTTACCGTACACATGGAGGTCCTTGAGACAAGCGAGTATCGTGCTGATAATGGGTAATCACGTGATGTGAACCTCTGGACCAATTTACCTTTAACAGGTGTTACAGAAGCACCAGACAAACCTGTCAGATCCGTTGGCAGGAGCGCTCTCTTTTACAGGATCACATCTCCATATAAACAATGATATGATGAAACCTTTTCTCGCATGTTTGACTATCTCGACCTTTTACAGGAACACTTCCTGGTTTGCAGTTCACAATTGTTGCACCAAAGCAAAACAATAAGCTCAATTAAATGGACGTCGCTCAGCATATTCTTCATGTGTAAAGAAAGCCCATGTTGTATGCTGGAGAATAATTTCTCGAAAGTATGTAAAGAGCAAGAACAGAACAAAGACCCGAAACACACCTGTATCTTCATTCCTTTGTCCAGGGTCTTCACATACTCCTCTGCATCGAAAACAAGCTCAGACAAAGTACGGAACTTGCGCACCTGTGCACAGAACCACGAAACAACACCAAGTAACAAACTAAATAGTTCACAGGACACGATACCCCACGCAGTGTTCGAGTATGTACAGGAGAGCATTGCTGTTCGTGGGGGTTAGGTCCTTGAAAATCCTCGCGAACCCCAAATACTCAAAACTTACGGAGTAATAGGAAAAATGGGGTTCGGGACTTCGACGGCTCTCCCACAGTATAAACTCGTATAAAACCCCATCAAAAATGACAGGTTGTAGTTATTTTATTCGAAATATTCAAGGAGACTGGAAGATATGATATTTCGTGGCAAGAAGCGTTATTTCAAAACACGACATGGACAAATATAACCATGTTTTCTTTATCTTCTGGGACGTTTCGTTTCAACGGTCCAGCTTTTTGGACATGCCAAAGTCTGAAGCCTCGGCCTAGCGTCAGGTGTGCTTATTGGGTCGCCGAAATAGGTGACCCTTATTGTCAGTAATTCTGTCTGTTTGTTCGTTTGTCATCAGCATAATTGGTAGTAAACGTGGGCCGATTTTGACCAAACTCGGGTGGTAGGTACATCTTATGACCTAGTGCTTTGGAAATTGTGATGGTTGCTAGGGACGCTTTGGTTCTCTAGCAACAACGGAAAAACCTTCAAAATCGGTACCGTTCACGCAAAAGCAATTCCGAAAGCCATTATCCCACGTAGGGTTTTGAAATTTGGCACGAATTATCTACAGGTGATTCTCTATCAAATATATTCCGGTTTTTGTGATATATTGAAAACTTTACCAGCAGCACCCCCGACAAATGGGGTATGCGCGAAAATTGAAGGCCCCCTAGCGACCATGTGAGTGCATCGATACGAATGAAACTTTGCAGGTTCATGGTACTCAATGAGTACTACAACTTTGCCTCAGGACATATTGACCGATTTCGCTTAGGTCAGGGGTCAAAAGTCAATTAGTGCAAAAATCGATAATATGCGAGAGCTGGAGGTGCCTTCGCGCCAAATGCTACTCCTCCTCGGGTTATGGTCGGATGGTCATGAAAATTCACACTAATCGTCTGGAATACATTGTGCACAAACGATCGAGCCGGATTTTCGATTTCGATCTTTGTTCACCCACAGCACCCCCTCGAACTTTGGGGATTTCCGATTTCAAACCGCATTTTCGGTACTTTTCATCCAAATGGATACCGAGTAGTTATCAGTAGATGTAATTGGATGAGATTTGATATGCATAATCTTAAGGTGATTCCCTATCCGCTATATGACATCCATTTTGCTCGATATCTTATAGTTTCCATGCTCGGCGACCCATCGCCGCCTACCCGCTTGTATCTTTATTTATTTATTAGACATCCTACGTACGTAAACGAACACTCGTTTTACTCTGCGCGCGTTACACATCACGTGCAGTGGATTTTATTGTTATTTTTTAAAACGTTTCTGAACACCGCCCTTGAGGCTCGGTTTGCAAGTTACCGTCTACATTTCCGATAGAAGAGACGTAATTACTCTTTCATGGAAAATGTTTTCCGAGATTTTTTTTTTTAATCCTCAAAAATAGACCGAAGTGAACACACGTTCGTGTTGAAAGATTGGCCTTTAAAACCCTTCTTAAATCGCCTTTACGAATGGGGACAGGGTAATACAGAAATACCACAGATACACACTGTGTTTAATTTGTAAAAGATAGCTCCAACTTAAAACCAACAAAATAAAGTGTCGGATTATTTTAATTTTCAGAATTAGAATTGGTGAAAATGATCTCGGTCGCCCTCTCCATGAATTTGGAAGAGTCCGCTGTACAGACGGATTGAAGGTTCATGGAAGTGATAATGAGGAGATGGGGGAAAAAGGAGCATCATGATAAACAGCGAAGATTATATCGGATTATGGTGGACAGTTCGTGCCCAGATTGGGAAACAACAATGCCAGGTGTGGGCACAGAGTGTACGACGATGGAACCTCAACCTCCCCTCTCTCTCCAACTCATCTCACCAAACCATCACAGGGACTGTATTGAGAAATGTGCTCCAACATTTACACGTCTACACCGCACCTAGAATTATATAGCTAAATAAAATGCTGTTTAAACAATGTTGAAATGACATATATATGATGATCAGCCAATGAAGAGGTTTGAAAAATTAGGATTATTATAAATACGTACAATGGCCTCGGCTCATGGAGGAGCTGACCAACAAAGGGTGGCATGTTCAAAAACTATCAGAGCGTATAGGGAGGGTGGATAGAACTACAATGAGTAGAATGTTTGGAATAACACAAAAACCAGTAACAATGGTCGAAAGAAGAACAGAATGGGAAAGAGTGAGAGTGTGTCGAAGAGATGATGGATTATGCATGGGTGAGAACAGGTGGTAGTGATGATTTCAAATGTTGAAATGAGGAAGATGAGAAAACGGATGAAGGGAGATGATTCCACAATCATGAGAACGAGGGGGTCAAATGAATGAAGGTTGGTAACCAGTTTGGATTTTGGGATGGTGAGCAAATCAGGGTTTATGGACGAACTTGTGTGACCTGCGGTGGAATTGGGTGAGCAGAGATAAGAGAGGGCAGGAGGAGCAAGGCCGGATGAAAGTTTGTATGAAATAGATAACAGAGAGTCCGCAAACTGTGTGAGTGATGATACTTGAGAATCCGCCTCCTGCCTTGAGATCCCAAGAGTTCGATAGGAGCAAAGTGGAAAGCAAGATCACCGCACCGGAGTGGGAAGCAATACTCCATGGAGCTGCGAATGAAAGTTATGCACATCATGATCATCTCGATGAGGCTCGGGGATACCTTAGCTACACGGAGAATACCCAGATGGTGGCTGGCCTTCGACGGGGATTTGTTCCTCGAAGAAAGGTTTTGGTAAATAGTGAGGACAAGGAGTTTCAGGGATTGCATCTCTTCCAATGGCAGCCCAGAAAAAGTGGACAGGATAGTTTGAGTGTCGATTCTTGCAGAGAGACCGTGAGAGCGTGTGACTTGACCACATCGAAGGTCATGTTCTAAGTATCTGTAAGTATTTGACCAGCGGCTTATCATGTCCAGGTCAGACCAAAGGGATTCAGCAGCAGCCAGCCTTTCACGAGTGTGATGTATAGTTCTGCACACGGTGGTCATTGGCAAATGGCAAAGTTGGTTTTCAAAGGAATCAGAGAGATCATTGATCGAGGTCAATCATAATATCGGTCCAAAGACGCTGTCCGACGGGACCCCAACCTGAAGGGAAAGATCATGGGAAGGGACACCATTCAGGGTCACCTACTGTTTCCACTCAAAGAGAAAAATCAGAGAAGCCGTTGAGTAAAGGTTCCTTCGTACAAATAAAGAAACCTCAGAAATCAATATTGGATGTCAGATGGGATCAAAAACGGGACAGATGTCCAGAAAAATGGCCCGAACCACTTTCTTGCTTGCGGTTCAGGGCATCCATCTCCTGCCGTATCAGAAGGAACAGCATATCCGTGTCAGTGCCAAGGTTAAATGGCCGGGTCAGAGTCCAAACTGGTCAGAGATTAACGAGTTTGACAAGAGAAATTCGAACCTCACGGGTGGGTTTTCCAAAGTCACACTTGAGCTCTAATCCTATGGAAACCTCTGACTCGTTGGCTGTCCCACACGAGCCATTGTGACCGATATTGTTGTCATCGACACGATTCCCTCCCACATTAAATGGCGAGCCTGCCTCATAAAACAATGGCTCATTGTGACAACAATGCAGACCCTCTTCAAAGTGTCCCCTTTGTTTTATCTCAAGGCGACATATTGACCTGATATCCTTCAGCAAGACCCCGACACACTGCTTACACATCTGATTGCTTACCAATCTCTTGGCTGCTGGAGATGACACCGCTCTCTCACTACACTAACGAGTCATTGTTGTGGATATTTATTTGAAGTTTCTTTTTGAAAGCTTTCACTGAAGCTTCAGCGTTGCAGAGTAGTTTCTTGCTCACCTCAACAACCTACACTACTCTGATGATTTACATGAGGTTTAGGTTCAGTGAGTTCGTACCTCCGCCTCATGTGTGCACAACGTGGGGCTCTGCTCTTCGTGTGACAGGCCCGAGGACACTCGAGGATAGACTTGGCCTTCTCTGGATCGTGTACACGACGAGCAGATATTTATTTATGTCTGTGAGTAGTGGAGTACACGTGACGAGCAGCTTTGATTGTATTGCTGTGAGCAACGTGGTGTCTGAAAAACACCTTCGAGCTCGTCTCACACGGTAATTGTACGTACTTTATAGATATACCCACAGGATAATTGTACGTACTTTATACATATACCCACATGATAATTGTACGTACTTTATAGATATGCCCACACGGTAATTGTACGTACTTTATAGAGATACCCACATGATAATTGTACGTACTTTATAGATATACCCACATGATAATTGTACGTACTTTATAGATATGCCGACACGGTAATTGTACGTACTTTATAGAGATACCACATGATAATTGTACGTACTTTATATATATACCCACATGATAATTGTACGTACTTTATAGATATACCCGCATGATAATTGTACGTACTTTATAGACATACTCACATGATAATTGTACGTACTTTATAGATATACTCACATGGTAATTGTACGTACTTTATAGATATACCCACATGATAATTGTCCAGATCGCCGGTCGGGCAGGTCCTCTGCTCGTTCGATTCAGCACATTCCTGACAACGTCCCGTGTTCAACTCTTTTCACCTGGATCTTTTACCTGGATCTTTCACCTGAATCGTGGGATTCTTTACAATCCGTCATTTTTATAATTATATTGTTACATATATAAACATAAACGAATTCGAGAACGTTCCGGTGGTTCGCTCACCTGCACGTGGTAACCACGTGGTCCGATTGATCCCCTTTTGCCCGGACACGTGACCAGCCATCCGAGCGAGGAGGCCGACATGGCGACTCACCATATCGGAGTTCCGGACGCCGCGCACGACGGTGGACGCTCAATGGTCGTGACCCACCTGTGGCGTTCCTCAACAGTCGAGGACACGGCACATCACGCACCCGTCCTTCCGTGCACGGCTCACACCACGTACGTGGCTGTGTACGCCGCGGATACCCGTGCGGCCTACCCAGGGCCAGAGTACCGGTCAGTGGTCGTGCCAGCGACGACAGGTACGGCGCACACCGAATTTGGGTACACCCAGGGATGGCACCAACTACCGCCATCACCACCACCACCACCTGCAACTACCCAGGCTCTTCAGACGACACGTACCACCGACACGGTGGGGACGGTGTGCAGCACCTTCACAGCGACATTTACAGGTACACATCATGCTCAGTGTGAATCGGTTGCTTATTCAGTGACAACATCCTCCGATCAGCAGCAACAACAACAACAACAAAACAACAACGTCAACAACAACATAAAACACTGGATGAATGTTCGAGCATCGAAACGTCCTTTGAAGCCTCCGCATCTACACTACTGTGACGTTTGCAAGGTCGTTTGTGTCGGTCCACAGTTGTACCAGAAACACCTGGATGGGAAGAAGCATAAGAGGAAGGAAACGGAGTGGAATTCTGGGAATTTGGGACATGTTTGTCCTTCGCCCGATTTCGATGGTCTTCGACATCAGCACTTAGTGCGTTGCAACCTGTGTAACGTTATCTGCCGTGGTTGTGACGACTACTCGACTCACGTTGGAGGAGCCAAGCACCGAAAGGTCGTGCTGATGTACATCGGGCTGGGCAAGCCAATTCCCTCCAGGAATTCCACGGTTTTTAGCCAGATCTCGAATTGCAGCGGAACTTGCAACACTGCGACTGGGACTGCCGACGCTCCTGACTCCCCGGTTTCACCCGGTTCGTCATCTCACACCAGCACCACCAGTCCTGTTGAGGAGGCCGTCGACCGAAACGTCATTTTAATGGATGGTGCGGAGCAGGTTGTCGGTGATATGACAAGGGAGGAAGGTCCGAATCCAGGCAGTGGTGACGGTCCTCTTGCTCGTTCGGACAGGGCCGAGCTGTTGTTAGGAGCTGCAACCCCTCCTCGAGCCGAACGTACACCTCCACCTGTGGGAGTCGACCACCCCAAGGAGGTCCGTGACGATGAAGGCAAGGTGATCGGGTTTAACCGCAAGCCGTGCCAGTGTCATTTCGATCACCCCGACGGCAAAGAGGTTCAGAACAAAGGTCCTCGCCATCATCGACCTTCCAAGGAGAAGGTGAACCCCGAGCTGCAGGTGGAGGTGAAGGATAGTGTATGTATGTCCAAGCTACAGGATGGCCGGAGACAGACGTGCCATGATGAGTATTGGAGACGTTGGAAGGAAGAACACCGGCGGGTTGAAGGGATGTGCAATGAGATGTTCTGGAGGGTCGATCAGGTGCTGAAGCAGACTTGGAAGCGGCGAGGTCCCGATGGCCTTCTGGAGTCTGGACCTGGTCTCCGACTTCCACGGGCACCGGCAAAGCAGGCGGTGCAATGCTCAAATGGGTACGAAGACCGTCCCGTGATGACCCACCACAGGGCCATCAGTCCTCAGACTTTGGAACTCCAGGCGGTCCGACGCGTCGTCTCGCACACCGAGCGTGCACTCGAGCTGGTGTGCAACGATCTCCCCGAAGGGAAAGGCAACACCACCGATGGGGAGGATAGTTCCCAGTGCTCTGAAGGAGGTGAGGGAAAAAGAGTCGTCTTCGGGGTTATCAGGGTCGGCTTGCTCGCCAAGAGGTTGCTCTTGCACGGTGACCTCAGCGTGCGGCTGGTGCTGCTGTGCACGGTAAAACCCACCCCCGCACTGTTGCAACGCGTCACCTCTGATCTTCCTGCACGGCTTGCCGCGATGAGTGAAGAGACCCACGAGGTGCAGCAACATGTGGAGGAAGCGGAGGTGGTTATCACTTCGAACTCCGATCCGAAAACACGAGTCTCCATCACCCTCACTTCTCCACTGATGGAAGATGTAACCATGGTAACAGAGGACCTCCTCAACGGACCAAAGTGCCGTGACGCTCTGGTCGCCATTCGCCACGCCAACTGGTTCCATGCAAAAGCCATGAGGCTAAAATCTTGCGTCGTCGTCATTCGCATCATGAGAGACCTCCGTCGTCGGGTCGCTGCTTGGGCTTGTCTACCGAGCTGGACCATGGAGTTGTTGGTACAGAAGGCGATCGGCAGTGCCCCCAAGCCTCTCAGGCCGGGATATGCGCTTCGGCGAGTGCTCGAGTGTTTCGCCGCGGGAATCCTGCTTCCCGGTGGACCCGGTCTTCACGACCCGTGTGCGTTGGAGCCGAAGGACGTCTTGAGCTCCATGACGGAGCAACAACGAGAAATTCTAACCGCCAGCGCCCAGCACGCCCTCAGGCTGATGGCGTTCAAGCGGACCGACAAGGTCCTGGGCTTGGGACCCACCAGGCAGTCTGGCATTGAACCGCCGACCAGGAAACGGAACGGAAACCCTGCACCACGAGCCCACGTCGAGGTCAACAAGGAATCCTCCAAAGATGTCGTCCATTAAATCAGGAATGGTATTACACACAATAATTAGACTCTTTCTACGGCTGAAGATAATTTAACGGTTGCTGTAATAATGATTGGTTGCTTCGTGTTGTTAGAACCTGGACTCGCTCTTCGAAAGGTGTCGGGGAGGGGTAGGGCCTACGAACACCACCGTGGGGGGGCGGGGCATGGCACGGGACACCATTGTTCCGATTTTTAGTGGAACGCCCCTCCTGTTTGTCCTTGTTGGTCACAACCCTCGTTGTTGTTGTTGTTTCTCAGGTTGAAGTCGAGTATTCGAATCACAACTTTATACACCACCTGTTGCTTTGATGATTCTCTTACAACGTTCTTTGTCCGAATTCAAGGAATGCTTCCCAGGTCTGACATATTTGTTCCTTCATTTATTTCCCAGTTTGTTGTTGTTGTTTTTTTTTTTTACATTAAATTTGTTTCGATTCTCAAACGATTTTTCGATTCAAATGAATTTAACAAATGGGGACATTCCACATCGGAGGCTATTTTGGTTCACAACGAACTAACTCGAACCCACAACTTGTTTGTCCGTCCACGGTCCCGTGACTCCACGTGCTCGGAAGTTGGGACCCGGAAGTGACGTGTGCATCGCTCTGCCCAGTCGCTCTCTGTGTGCACGTGGTCACGTGATGTGTTGTCCGCTCACATCTCAAAGGATAAACATTGAAACCAACTGAATCAAATTATTTGTGCATCAAATAAGTCGTCTACAATTGTACGTACTCATTACTCTGGGCTGACGATGCAAAGAGCAGGGTGAAGCGATCGGTGGGATACGTACGTCGTTCGTGTCTGCTCTCTGTTAAGATCGAACATGGAAAACCGTTCGGCGGAGGAAATTGAAACTTTACCACGTGTCACATGACCACGTGATACAGCGCTCACTCTTTTGAGGTCAACATCGGGCAATTTACCCCAAATCCTCAATTTTCATCCGATTTACTGGAAATTGGAAGAGAATTTTCACTTCAGGAAACTGAATTCAACCACCAATTGTTTTTGAGGTCAACACAGGTCAAAGGTCAACAACTCAGGTGGGATTTCTAAAATCCTCAATTTTTATCCAATTGCCTTGAAATTCGAAGAGGATTTGCACATTTGGGCATTAAATTCAATTACCAATTTTTTTTTTAAATCACCATGTGTGGATCAATGAGATGAGCTCAGGAAGTGGTCGTACGTTTGAAACCGGACAAAAATAAACCAATTAAAGTGAAAACAAAGGCCAAAAATTGGTTAAACGTCGTTTAAATCCTCAACTAAGGGATATAACATGAGAATAAAGTTTTAATTTAAAGTATCAGCTTCCTGAAATGTTCACACATGATAGAGGTTCTTATTATCCATGTGTGTGGCGTTTCTTGAGTTCTTACAAGGTTAAAATGAACACAGGAGAGGATGTTTACCTTCAGGGGAAAAGGAAAAGCAGGAATTTGTCGAAATAAATAAATAATAAATAAAATGTTTATGACAAGTCACAGTGACACGACGTGTTAACATGACGTCAAGCTCGTCATTGTGCTCGTTTACTGTGAGGATGGCTTGTCCAAATGTTCTTGCCGTTTTGTGTTGTTGGGTCGAATAATCTGCGTCATCAGGAGCAAACATCGATCCAGCCGAGGAAACCCACTCGAGAAGTTTGTCCTCGTGAAGGCAGAAGAAGGTTCCGGCGATGATGGACAGGACTCCAACCACCAGCGTGACGATGATGTTCTTGAAAATGTCTCTTTGATCTGTGGATGAAGAAGGTAAACGTTTTCACCTCGTTAAACCTCAGCAATATCAAAATGCAACCTCAAGAACCTTTCAGAGAGCAACGATACAGGTAACTGAACGACACAGGTAAATGAACTTCGGCTACGATACCAGCACAAGTACCTTACGGTCTTTCTCAAAAGGGGACCATGATACCGACGATATGGCTGGCAGGATGACCCAGAGTGAGGCACACTCACGTGTGAGCCGTCAAGCTTGGGTTTAAATGTCGGCACAGCTACCAACTACTACCCTGGTGTCTCACAAGCATGGCGAGGCATCAATGTGAGTGCCATCCGTCGGATGGATGCGATGCTTGACTCCCACCCATCTGCCAGCATTTGTTGGTGGACGTTAAATATCCCACTGTGTCTTTCGTGAAGAGTAGGCGGGTTATCGCCGGCACCCTGCACAAGTTACAAATTCCTTCCCAAACCTACACAGTGCTTTGCATCAGCGACACAGCCACAGCCCCATCAGCAGCACAACCACGGCCCGTATCAGTGCCACAACCATGCTCCCCATGAGTAGCACATTACGAGCAGCAACGGGGCCGGAACAAAAGACCCGAAAGAAAATGAAAAACAACAACGGCACTAGGTAGGGCGCACACCTCCACCAAGCTGAACACTTCACATGTTGTATCCCACTGATTGGTTCACCAAGTTTCGTTCAAATCCATCCATAACTTTTTGAGATTTCGTGCTCACAGACAGAGACAGAGACAGACAGACAGACAGGCAACCTTGTGTGATGGTGACAAGCATTTCCTTTCTTGTATCCACACTGATAGTAGATACTTGGAGGGGGGTGTGCCTTGGTACCCAGGTACCCAGGGGTTTGGGTACACAGGGGATTGGGCATCGTCGGCGTCTCTCCCTGTACATCGTTATCGTACGTGCACGTCCCGTCGTCCCATTCCTGCGCACGTCGGACGCTTCTGGTACCAACGTAAGTACACTTGGACACAAAGTAATCTCCATCACGTGCAGACACATCTTCGTGTTCAGATGTCGCGGATCAGACGCTCCTGCGGTTGGGACATGGACACAGAGGAAAAGAGCACTCGGAGCCATTGAGTGAGCACTTTGGGGTTTTCCTGTTCACAGAGAAGTGAAGAGGACAATATGCTCTCACTTCGGTAATCTACAAAGTACGTACGATGTGTTTTGATCATCACAAGCCGAAACCAAATCAACAAATAAATAAATACAAGCCGGTAGGCGACATGGCTGCTCACTCTAGATGGAAAGCTGGCCGACGTGACTAGCCGATATTCATGTACATGCCATCAATCAATTTAGCACAATAAATATAATTATCACAGCCCTCTTAGTTTGCGCCCAGAAACCCGCCTTGTGAAATTTCAGGCATGTTTCCAAAGAGACTCTAACAAATGGCAGCCCTGGTAATTCCATTTATCTATTCGCTAAAGATTTTATTTTTTTATATGATGCTGTAAGACATTCTCCTTGGGCACAAAAAACAGGTCCCTCGGAGGTCCAGTTTTGGAGGTATTGATTTAATTTTTTTTGTACAGTCCACAATAAGTGTACGATGTACGATAAAGTATTTTAGCTGTTGCTAAGCAACGGAGGTGTGCATAGCAACCATTCATTTTTGTGTACATGCTTGCCACATTGTACACATTTCACCCAAGTTTCATCAAAATCAGACTCTTTCTCCAAGAGATATTCGCAATTAACCGTTTGTGAAATGTTCGACATGTACTCGCCCAAAACCTATCTCCTCCTACAAATATTTTTTGTTCGGGCTGCAAATTGGCATGAACGGAGCGAGATAGATTGCGCACAGAACTCTAAGCTTCGATTTTTTGACCACTTTAAAGGGCCCTTGCTAGGGCCCGGGGTCCCATATTCGAAGCACACGATTTCCAGAAATATTGGTCCCACCTACCAAATTTCATTGGAATCGGTTGAGTGGTTTAGCCCCGAGGTTTGACCAAAGTTTCGCGGACAGACAGACAGATGGAAATGTCCAGGATAAGGGTGCTCTGAGAGTAGCCAATTAAATTGTTTACAAAATCATGAATTGTCTCCTCAAATGATCTGCTCCGCAGCTTATTGCTTTGTCTGCACATGATGCTCAGCGCAGACTGTTCTCCTTGAGACATGGTTTGTTCTCAGTTCATTTTTGATTCTCTTTACCTGTGAAAAATGACCTTTCTCCTGAACTATTCGTCACCATCACACGTCAGGATAGTATTTCCCATGAGGGAAAACTTCACGAATCTTGTCTTGGAAGATGATTTGATTCAGATGTTTGTGGACAATTTGTTCTTTTCCTCGATAATTCTGCTTGCTGTCAGCATCGAAGTACCTCGGTTCACCCGAAAGGTTCATACGGACATCGTTTGGACAATCTTTCGTCCAAGTTTCTCCTGCTCCACGTGGCTGTGCCTCTGAAGCTACGAAATCAACGAAGAATGAAAATTTATTGAGGCCTGATTCACACATTTTTTGAAGCCCCTGCGGATTGTGAGGTCCGAATCTGTAGCTTGTTTAGCTTGTGTCTAAATCTGGCACTGTGTGCCTTACAGTACCCGACGGTGCTCGATGACCCGAGGACTCTTTGGTGAAGATCACGAGGCGAACACCCCGGGATTCACGAGTGGCTCCGATGGAGGAAGCGTGATCGGTCCGGGAGGTTCTCCCTCAGACCGCGGGTCCGTGGTCGGTTTGCCCGAGGATCAGGAGTCCGGGACCCGGTACATGACGTTCACTCCGAACCGACATCTTGTGGTTCGTGAAAGTTTCGTTTTTATTTAATGGATTGTTTTGTGTTTCAGATCCTGTGATGAAAGGGAAGATCGAGTCTGAGTTCGTCCATGATTCGTTCCCCTGATATGAAGGTTTGAACCACAAACTCATTCCTCATATTATGGTTTTATTGTTGATAATTATTAATAACAATAATAATATTACTCCACACAGTGAATGTAACAACATTATACCCGGTCCTTGTTATCCCCCCTCAAGGTACAAATCCCAATCAAGTTTGGTAATTAATTGTAAATGGGAATCCCATCCATGTTATCCTCCCAGTTGTACATCTACGATAACTTGTTATACCTCAGGAGAGAGAGAGAGAGAGAGAGAGAGAGAGAGAGAGAGAGAGAGAGAGAGAGAGAGAGAGAGAGAGAGAGAGAGAGAGAGAGAGAGAGAGAGAGAGAGAGAGAGAGAGAGAGAGAGAGAGAAGAGGAGGACAGATGTGTGAGGCGCAAGATCCTTAACCTCGCTGTGTTAAGGTCTGTTTGTGTCATGTACCTCCATGGGACGCTCCGCCAGAGCGTCCCCACCTCGAAATGTGGCGTGTTATCTCCGACTTAGTCACTTTGCCGGGGCTCGTGAGCGCTGCAGTGGTCCATCTGGCTGCACGGGGGTGGCGGAACGTTAACAGCACGGCAAGGAGTCTCGGTAGTCGCACTGGATCAGACTCTCAAGAAGAAGCACGTCCTGGCAATCGCACACCAAGAGCGGGGCAGCGAGCAAAGAGCCAGCGAAGAGAAGAGAGTGAACGGTTCCACATCCCGCCTTTTATAAGCCCCGGGCGAAAAGTGGGGTTCTGACCCGAAAGCGACACGCTGACCCAAATCCTGCTCCTCTATTGGGCCACAGCGACCCTCGCCACGCCCTACCAGTCTCAGGGACCGGAAACCCTCTGAGGGTGTGTCGGAATATTTTTCCTGTGTGCGGGAGGCGTTTGTGGTCGAAGTGATGAGGTTTGGTGAGCGAGGTGCGAAGTAAGTTGAGGTGCCGGTTGGGAATTGGCGCGAGTGGTTTCGTGTGGAGTGGAGATGTGGTGGATCCGAGTCACGGGGAGGTATCGTGGTGTGCTTATTATCAATTGCTGATTGAATGGCGCGTGTACTTGCATGATTGTTTTGTACTATGGCCAAAAGGAAAATGTTAAAGAGTAGGAATCAGAATATGAATCAGAAGCAGTTACTAGACCGAAGTATAAGACCCAGCCGTCATACACGGAGCGTCCCTCTTCTTGGCTGACTGCGAGTGGGGGCGGTGCCTTCGTTCAGGCAATCCCGCTCTGCGGAGGGGAAAAGAAACAGGCTCGAGAGAAGGTTTTGGAGAGGGTCGTGCCGGGACCGCAGGTGTTCGAACCAGACACCGTGGGAGTGGATTCGGTGTCCGGAGTCCTCGATCCGCCGCGCACGGTAACGTGTGATGGTGGTCACGGGGCGGGGGACAAGGAAAAGGAAACGAGATGGTCTGGCCAATCGGTTTGTGAAAGACTTGGACAATGTTAACGACGCAAGATGGGAATCATTAAATTACATCAATTAAAGTCGCGGAAGGTATTAAATTGTTTCCTTTTTCATACAATTATTATTTTATTGATCTGAGGGCTCATGGAGGAAGTTTACATGAATAACATGCAGGACAAAGACATTCGTCGACATCAGTGTACTTAATTGTGAATTGACAAATACCAGCTCACAGAAAATCTACAAATACAAAGAGTGCCTTGTTCGATGATGTTCAAACTTTAGTTCCGAGTATAATGAGCGAGCAGTGCAGAGAAGAACATAAGTCAGTGTCCGGGAGAGTCAAGTCGTTAATGGGACCCAGGCAACACAGCCCCAACCTGTCAAGTGTAACACCTCAAAGGTAAACTTTCAGCATGTCCATGTGTTTAGTAAATGAATTAAATGAACCGAGAGTTGTTGAGTCAGAGTTGATATTTCGTGGATTGTTTGGAACACTATTTGAAGTCCTCTCTGCTCCGAGATGCCGTTGCTGTAATCCGAAGCCGAGATCTGAAGTGATCCGAACACGAGTTCTCTGCAGCAGTAACCTGTATCTTAAAAGAGCAGCTTATTGGCTGTGTGATACCTGAGGGAGGAAATTACCTGGAAAAGGGAGGTGGGGGGGGGCGTTGTTAAACCACAATGGTGATGGTCTGAAGTTCAGCCATTTGTGGAAGTGAGTGTTCTCCCAGCTCCTGGTTCAGTGTTGCAGAAATCACAGCTTTCCTGTTGGAAGAGAACACGAGTTCAAGAAGATGGCACTGATAATTAAGCACCATCTGCTCATGACGATAATTACATTTTTTTATGAGCAAATACAACGCGTCAATTCACTGACGGGGATATTAAGGGTGGGGGGGGGTGGAGAGAGAGGAGGGAGGAAAAGCTCGGAGGGGTAAGGAAGAGGATGCTAGGAAGGGGGGTAGATTAAGGATGGGAGGCAGGTGGGGAGAGCGATGCTTCATGAAAAGTTGGTATACACTGCAGGAGAGAGGTGTGAGAAGGGGGTGTGTGTGAAAGAGAGAGAGAGACAGACAGACATATAGACAGAGAGATATAGAGGACAAGAAATGAAATTTTGGGAATAAGTGAACTTAGATGGACTGGTTTGGGGCGGGTTCAATCTGACGATTACAAAGTTTTCTTTTCTGGTCACGAAACCTCTAAAATAAATCGAGTGTCAGTGATTTGCACCAAGAAGACTGCTGGGTCAGTGCTGGGACGCAACCAGTCAATGATAGGTTGGTAACAGTGAGGTTGAAAGGATGTCCAATGAACCTCAGCATCATTCAGATATAAGCTCCAACTTCTGCAGAGGATGAAGAAAACATGGAGTTTTCTGGAAAGTTGCAGGAACTGGAAGAACAAGTTCCGAAACGAGATGTTTTAATAATTATGGGAGACAGGAATGAAAAATTCGGAGAAGCAGGAGCACCAGGGATTGTAGGAAGGCATGGACTCGGTGTCCAAAATGAGCCAGATGAACAAATGCTGGAGTTCTGTGTGGAGAATGATCTCGTAATTGCAAACACATGATTCAAACAACCCCAGTGTCGACTGGACACAAGGACTTCACCGGATGGACAACATAGACATCAGATTGACGATAATGTCATCAACAGAAGATGGAGAAGTGCTGCACAAGAGGTTGAAGACAGTGCAAAATGAGAAGCTAAAAACAACATCCAAAAAAAACAACTAAAAACAAGAAAAATGAGAAGAATCATTGCTCACCTTCACTCTTTCATTCCTCTTTTTCCCCATCTTTGGAATAAACTCCCTCACTCTCTTCAATCCCACTCTTCCCTCCAGGTCTTCAAAACAGCTGTTCACCACCACCTATTATCGTCCCCAATCCAAATCCTCGATCTTTTCTACCCCCGTTAATCCACGCCAAACCCACCTCCTTCAAATTCCCTGCTTTCCTTCCTGAAAGTCCCTGTAATGTCCATCTTGTGTACCCCGTGTTCCCCACCCCATCCCTCTCCCTTTCACAGATCCCCTAATGTCTCTGTTCCAAACTATTT